>NC_056725.1:336134926-336387426 GCF_019279795.1 Protopterus annectens
GCACCATTGGGCAGTGCTGACACCAGTCATGGCACAGCATTATCATGCCATGATGTGTACCAGGCTCAGACAGTTTACATCTGCGGCTGACTGACGGGTAACACATCTGCACACATCTGCATACCACATACATAGGGGTGTCTTCTGCTCTGACATGGACCATGTCCTCCACATTACTGATGCATGTAGTACTCATACATGGCAATTGCAGTGGGCAGTGTGAATGCACCAGTCATGGATATGTGCAGACATGCCACATTGCATGGGCTGGGCTTCTGTGTTACTTATGCAGACACAACACACACCGTGCTGAGTAACATAGGTCCTGTGCACATCCCACAAGGACACACAGTGGCACTGTTCATGGGATAGCTCCCTTGCTATTTGAGTGACACGTAGTCATGGTACCACCACAGCAGCAGTACTGTGTAGACATGTAGTTGACACCCACCTCTTCTGTTCACTGGACACTACCATGGGGAGGTGACACTACTGTGTCCACTGCACATGTGTTTACACATGGACCTGCCGGACTTCATTGTTGCCCACATTGCACCTGCTACAGATTGTTTATCCATGGTTACTTGGTGTTCCTCCCATTTCGGATGGCTATTATGCTACTACTCTGTCCCATATGTACAGGCCATACGTATCCTGTTATTGTACATACCAATAGGCCATAACTCCATTATGCATGATATGCCTGTGATACTGTGTATGATGTCTGTCATATCCACCATGACAGCTTTACATTACACATAGTTGACATAGTATCCCCTACTGCAAGGCATACGTGCACGTCATGCGCACATTAAGTATGACATCGACGGTATATGCCCATACACATGTGTGCTGTGACAGTATACATACATGTCCTATCCCCTGCTATGGCACTTCCTTGTTGGACATCCACCGCCAGCATCGGCGTGTGGTGTGGCATTGTTCTGGGTTCTGCCCCCCTGTGGCAGCCCTTGTGTTATCCCAGCTGTGTACATGATGTCCCACTGCTGTACACACGGTGTCCACAGTCATTGGTATGCTCAGCAGGATAGCACTACATAACCACCTTTCACCACTCTCTGCATTATGTACAAGTATCCTTACTTACAAACACCGTTCACATACAGTGCAGCTTCGTCATACACATCATGCGTTACACACCCGTACATATCATGGGTTCTACATACCTTTATGTGTTTCCTTCCGTTTTCGTTATGTGTCTCGCTATTGCGTTTTCTCACTATATCCGTTTGTAGGTTGTAGTTCGGTATGAGCATACGGTTTGAATATCCCGGGAGTCATCCTTATATCCGTCGTTACCTGCAACATGTGGGTTCATCACACCAATGGCTGTTCCTCAGTGTGTACTTGTGCGCATATCACCTGTGCATCTACTCCATTCGTACATTACGCGTCGTAACTAGGGCATGGTTGCATTCCTCATCTGGGCATTGGTTATTTGCCCTACCTTCGTGGAGATGGTCTGTATTGTGTTATGTTATGTGTAACTGCGGCCACTATGTGTGGCGTCAGGTACATTTCGCACTGGTGTTAGCCGTGGATTGTGTGTGTTGGGTATGGTATTCTGTTTGACATGTGGGTGTCCCTGTCCTGACGGCGTATGTTGATGGCGTCTTGCATTCGGATGTGTAACATAGCTGTTGTATTCCTTTAAACAATGGATGCAAGTATGCATCCGCTGTTGATAGTGTTTCCCACGCGAGATGTTGTGGTTATGCAGCTGTCATTGACTGCCTGTATGTTTGTGCTGCTATTACGGCTTGTATCCCTTTGATATGTGCGATGGGGAATATCGGAGGTTGTAGGTGACGGATACGGGTTGTGGGCCTTGCATCTCTACATACACGGTATGCTTGTCTGTGTGCTCCATCCCTGCCTGGGAAGTTGGCAGTTACTTGTCTGTTGTTCTGGGAGTGTAGGTAGTGTTGTTGTCATGTGGTGTTGGTATCGCCTGCATGTGTGCTTCCTGCATGTATTCCTCCGTCACATTGGTGGTATATCTGCGGTTGTTTGCACGTGACGACTATCCATTGTCATTCTGTCCCGGATATTTACAGTCATTGTGGTCCTGTACTTTGGACGGCCTATTTGCTACTGGTTGCCACCTCTTCAGGTGGCGATTGCTTGTTTGACACTTGTAGAACAGACAGCGGTGTGTACGGGCTGATACGTGGCCACGATCAGTACCGGGGTAGCATATGCGTATTTCCGCGGTACATTGCTATTGCTGTGTGACTTTGCCGACGTATCGTTTTGCAATTAGCATATCGGTGTCATACATACGGTCAGGATTTCTACATACGTCCTTTCCATTTCATGTTGGCTATATTCCTGTGGTACATTCTGGGACATTTTCACTTTGCATCGTTATACGTCGCCACACGCCTAGCCAGGGAGGGGCTCTCAGTACTACTTTGGGTGTACTTGTGTACATATGCCTGTGGTTCCTATACTGTATGCCTACACATGTTGTTCCACTCCGCCTGTCACATGGCACCAACATACACATTCTACAGTGGCACACACATTACACTCGCACAGCGGAACACACAGCACCGTCACCGCACACGTGCACATACTGCGGCAGTCACAGGGATGGTTGCACACAGTACCTGCGTGGCCCGCATCACCGGTGGCAGTGTCTACCTCCACCCTCATATCATCATAGTATTAGCACATGTACTGTTACTGTACTGTGGCCTGGCGAATATCCCGACTCGCGGTTATGCATTTCGATATGTTGAGCTTTCCATGGGTGGCGGTTTCCTGTTCTGTTAAACCTCCCGGATGCTCAGGTTGTAGTTCACTATGTTTACTATGTACAGATATCGCGTGTTACTTCTCTGTCACCTTGCATCCCTCTCATTCCCTGTCTTACCTGTTGTACTTTATATGTATATGTGTACATATATTTCTATGTGTGTGGTTATATCTATCTCCATATCTGTATATGCACATATGTCATGTCTATATGTATACACCTTGCAGCAAACATGGCAGCATACAGCAACGCCGTCTGCTGTAGGACCCACGTACGGTTCAGGTGTTGGCGTTCCATGCTCCGCTAACTGTTGGGTGTGCAGTGTTTGGGTGCTGCCTATGTTGGAGTCACACATGGGGCCACCCATACGGTACACTTTATGGGTGGCCATGTTTGTGTGCCATCCATTTCACTGTGTGTGCAGGTAGGGAGGTGTCAGTCCATGGGGCCTACGCTGTCAGAGTATGTGCTATACGTTCCCTCTTTGCCAGGGCATAGGCATATTGGGTATGCCTCCGTCTGCCTACTGGGGCTGGCACAGTGTGTTCATGGTCCTGAACCCTCTGTGCCTGTACTGGCCTTGGCAGTTGTGGTGGGCTTTGTGGCCCTTCACCATTATGTCCCTGCAGCAGCTGCTTCCGCAGGATCATATTATGTAGCATGGCACATTCTACAAATATGTGGGCACATGTGCCTGGAGAGTACTGCAGGGCTCCACCGGATGTATCCAAGCACCGGAACCGTGATTTCAGCATCCCAAACACACGCTCTATGATTATTCTGGTTTGTGCGTGTGCCTCATTATGGCGTTCTTGCATGTGTGTGTGTGCATTTCTGATGGGAGTCATCATCCACGGCTCCAGTGCATAGCCAGCATCCCCCACAAGGTGGCCTTGTGTGATGTCCCCCCTGGCGAATACCTGATACAGCTGTGAGGCATGCCAGATATGGGAGTCGTGGTAGCTTCCAGGGCTGCCAGCACACACATCCATGATAATGCCCTTCGCATTGCACACAACCTGGCAATTGATGGAGGGGAATCCCATGTGGTTTATGTAGCGTCTACCCTGCTCCCCAGGTGGTGAACTGATTTGTATGTGCGTACAGTCTATCGCACCCAGTACCTCCGGGTATTGTGCCACACGGTGGAAGTGGCGCATATTGCTAGCCAACTCCTCCTGAGATCTGGGGAAGTATATATGCTCATTGGCATGTGGTAACATGGCATCCAGAAACTGGTGTAGTACCCTGGATGCTGATGCCTGTGAGATACCCATTATATCCCCAGTTGGCCTTTGAAAGGTACCTGTAGCCAGTATTCGCAAGCTTACACATACCTTTGTGTCCACTGGGATGGGCTCCCCTCTGTTGTTTCTTGTTCTCAGGCGTGGCCGGCACAGCTCCGCTATTTGCTGTAGAGTGTCCCTATCCACCCTGTAATGCTCTACTATCTCCAGGTCTTGTAGCCCCTGGTAGGTTACCCTTGGTCTGAACACTCTCCTTCTCCTCTGAGGCCTACAGTAGTTGTCAGCACCCTCCTCCACAACTCCGTCTGTCTCTAACACATGCTGATGGATCACGGCCACGGCGGCACCCAACATGTACATTTTAAAAGTTCCCCGTGTGTTTACACCTAGAGTGCGGCGTTTGGGAATACACGCTGTGTGTTGTGTGCATTCAGACTTTATACTGTTGTGCTGTACACCCGGTGATGTCATAGGGTGTGTCTGTGCGGCCGTATCTGTGGATTATCTTCCGTGTTTTACCGTTGGCACTGCAGCGCTGTTGCCTTTGGTGTTGCATTACTCTTGCCTGCATTGTATTAGCTTTCGACCTTACCTTACTGTTTCTGCACGTTACGCCTACTATTTCCTGGCTTGCATCCTGCAGAGCCCTGTCATGTGTAGTTTCTGGGACATGGCATATCGTGCGTTTTGTCTGCCGCCGCCGTTATGCTGCCTGTCTACTTGGCTCTGCTGTATCGGTTCTTCCCTCTTTGCAATCTGCTGCCTACCCTACTTTCTTTGCATTCATATGCCTCCCCTATCCCGTTTTGCAGGTTTCTGCATGCAGAGTTGTCAGCTGCCGCCAATTGGCCTTCGTGGGTTGATTGGTGTTGATTGCTCATTACTACTCCAATTTCACTGCTTCAGCATTTCCTCATATTCTCAGCATCACCTTCCTGTATCCATTATTGTTGATGGGGCGGGCGTCACATGACTGGGTTAAGGGAACGTAGTCATCCTCGTGCATATGCATCTCTGCGCGCATTGTGTGCTCTCAGCTCAACTATTTCCCCACACGCCGGTCCTGCTGCTGTGATGTGCGATGTACAGCCCATGTTTGCTGGGCTCCAATGTACTTCCTCCTACAGTGGCACACCCCTCTGAGGTTGACATGTATTCCCTCTGAGCCACTCCTCGGTGTATTACCGCTGCGCTGTTTGGTCCAGCCTTACGCTGGTGGGGGGTTTGCGATTCAAGTATCATCTGCCTCATTTGCATGGCATTGACTACTAATTCATAGTTACCGCGCCGAACACTGCCGCGACTCCTTGGCAACCCTTGCACCGTGGATGTGGCTTTCCATGCATACCATGGTGTATTGTGTCTTTGAAGCTGATGTGTATTACACTGCTCTTTTATGACATTGTCATATTATTTCATTGTTTAGCACCTTCCGCGGACATGTCCTGGGGTTCTGCTGTGTGTTTCTGTGGACATACCATTTATGTCATTGTTTATGTGTTGTGCATGTTTTCTTTTGATATTCTCTGTGTCTTTCGCCATTGGCATATGGCAACAGTGTGATACCTGACGTTGACAGCCTTCCGTTACTCCTATGTCATGTTTGGGTAAATGTAAACCATTTTTTTTGGTTTACATTGCCGTGCCCTTATGCTACGCCTGCGCCACTTTGTGGATCGCTATATGCCTTCATTTGCATGGTGCAACACCGCACATGGGGTGTTTAACATACCTACACCGGAGGTGGCGCAAATCCGACGCACGCCGGTAGTGCACGTGGATTTGGATCGTACCTGAATCGCTCGGCGGCCATATCTGGCGTTGTAACACCTACGCTATGCGTGCGCCTGGCGCAAGGTTCATGAATCCCGGGGTAAATCTTAAACCTCCAAGTCTAGCATACCATTGTATAATATGTTTAATAACACTAAATCAGTGCATCACTAACATGTGCTTACTACTTTTTCATCAACCTTAATATAAAACTGTCATTATTTAATAGCACAAACATTTTTCTTTCCTAGTAAGCAGCGTACATAAAACATATTGTCAGAGTTATCATTTTTCATATATCAAACATCTTTATAATATAGTAAATTAATTGCTGCCATTCTTTCTTTGTGGTTCAAATTATTAAAAAAAAAATTAAAATAATAAAAATAAAATAAAATAAAAAGCACCAGGGTTGTTCAATGTCTTTTTAAAATCTCTAAAGCAATTTTCCTCAAATGCTGCCATAGAAGCAGTACAAAAACATTCCATTAATAGAGCAGCTTTTGCAAGCCAAGCAGCATTTGGTTTCCAAACTTATAATTTAATGTTTTTACTGTGTTTGTAATACTTGTCCTCTTAGTGGACACAAAAGAAAAACATCTTTCTAACATGATAGTTCTATTTCAGTAAGATTTTATGAACTTAGATTGGTTACCTTATAAAAACTGCCTTGTCTCTTGGCATTCTGATTTACACATTAATTTGAAATTGGTTGTTCCATTGTTTGCCCCAAAAGTTCTATTTGAATTAAGTTATTTTCCCCAAAGATGAAATTCTCTGGTGATTCCCTGTGTTAAATTTACATCTGTTGTATTGCTGTATAGTCATTATGGTTACTGATGAACTTTCCACTGATGTTTGGATTTGTTGTTTGTGTGAAATGGTCCTTGTTAGAAACGTTTCTGTGTCTTCCATTAAATGTATTTTGATCTCCTTAATGGTGATTTGATTCTGACTTGTTCCAAGAAATGTTAAAAACATCTTATCTCAGTGGCCTACTGGATCAACTAAATTAGAAGCAAAAATAGAGCTGGAGTTTCCTTGCTCTATACTGGACCACGGGAGAAGATAAGACATTTTATACTATTAGGCTATCAATATATGGTTCATTTTTTGTTGTCATTCTATCATTAATTCATTAATGGAAAGCTTAAATCTCTCAATGGGAGTGAAAACTTCATTGTAATCTGTTTTAAAAGTGATGAAATATAACTCCGATGTTATTTATGTAACTCCATAATTTCCATATCCAGGGATTCTAAAATATTGTACTTATTCTTAATCATTAAGGTCATAATGTCATAGCTTGTGCAGTGAAACAAGTCATGAAAAAAATCTACAGTCTTTGGAGTTACCATTTGAAAATTTCATAGACCAAAACCACTTCTGTATCTACACATTGTCTAAAATAAAGATTGTCCACATTAAAGACAAATCTATGCAACTTAGTCTCCAAGTGTTTGATGTGTTAAGTATGATAAAGGCTGTGTTACCCTTTTCTTTTAGGTGTTGACACCTTGAAACTAACTGTTGTGTTTAACCCAAAAAGCTTTTAGATTTTACATAACATGAAAGTCTTGATATTGGGTCTTGCCATGTTATAGGATCCTGTCACCTTACTGGAGACTCAATTTTGCACAGTAGAAGAATTCATATTGATAAACTTCAGTAAAATGGCATTCATAGACCCAAAGAGAAGGGCGACTCCCTGCAGAATGACCATCCAGTTGCCTTATCAAGCATGTTGCAGTTGTGTTTTCCCCTGTTACAGTGGATTATAAATTTACAGGTGTAATTGCAAAGGAATTCATTAGGGATAGGTTCTTTTCTGATGTAGTTTGTGTAGTAGAAGTTAAGATTTGAGTTGTTTGTCTTAACATTTGATTCCAAGATGGCTAAAATATCTGGGCTCATGAAGGCTAGGAAAGCTATAGAAGATTGGTTAGGGAGGGCTGCTATTTGCTGCTTA
The DNA here is from genome assembly GCF_019279795.1 of Protopterus annectens. Classification (NCBI taxonomy): domain Eukaryota; kingdom Metazoa; phylum Chordata; order Ceratodontiformes; family Protopteridae; genus Protopterus; species Protopterus annectens. The sequence continues at coordinate 336,142,698 of NC_056725.1, forward strand.
CCCACTGATGTTATGCAGAATTGTGTGTGTTTCCTGCAAAGCGTAGTGTTAGACCTAATACTTGCTTAACCTCTACTTACGTTCTACTTGCAAGTCTGTTTGTCTAGATGTTTACTGCTAGCATTGCTCTGCTAAATCTAAGATCTAAATTTAAAGATATGGGGAATAGTCTATTTTTGCTCCATTATAGCTTTACTTGCAACATCAGCTATATTAAGGAATTAACAATCAACATTCAAGCCCTGCTGTTTGGGACACTTGTGACTCCCTAGTGCACTGACTGGATATAAGAGATATTTGGATATAGGGGATATTACCACTGGAGGTAGAAGGTAGAATTCTGAAAATGTTATCAATGCCTGTTGATATCAGCCAGCTTCTGTTGTGGCTGTCTTTCAACATTAAGTAAAGATGGGTACAGCTTGTTTGAACTGAATCAAGTTGGGTATATTCTGAATACTCCAGGAAAGATCAGAAGATTGTTATTGGCATCTTTCTTGACTATTGCAACTTTCTTGTGAAAAGTTGTTAGTTACTGACACCTCATGATGGTACTTCTGGATCTTTTACATGGTTGTGCCTGGGGTCATTTGAAATTTCCTAAACAACCTTGGGGAAGATTCTTTGTTATCTGCCTTTAATCTTGAGCCCTAGCTAATGCTATGGTCCACAAGGTTCATAGGTTCATAGGTATGTACTAGGCTATCGGCCCAAGGGCCTACGTAAGCCTATCCAACAAGGTTCCCTGGCTTACACCACCCAAGAAAGTTATTTTCCTGTGCGACAGTCGAGCAGAAACACAGAAGTGATCCCCGGCATGTATTTCCTATTTCCCATTCACTCATCAAGATTTTTCTTGAAGAGAAATGAAGAACTTTGCTTGACATAGATGGGTAGCCTGTTCCAGAGTATGGGAAGTCTCTGTGACAGGAATCTATCCCTCCAGCATGTCCTGTTTATTGTGGTGACAAAGTTTAGGTCCCTAGAGCGTGTAGCTCTGAGGGATTGGGATTTCTTTAGGTGTAGCATGTCCAACAGCTTTGGGTTTGACATAGCTTTATATGTTAGGCAGAGATCACCTCGGAGTAGGCGACTTGCTATGGAGTAAAGCTGGAGTTTTTGAGGCGGTCAGTGTACGGCATTTGTTTGAGGCCAGTAATCCTCTTTGTGAGGTACTTCTGTGGCCTTTCCAGCTGCTGCAGATGTCTTGTGAGGTACATTCCAAAAGAGGAGTTGTACTCTATAATGGGTCTAATGAGTGTCAAGTAGAGGGGAACAATGACCAATTTTTTCCTGGATGAGAACCCTTTTATGATGAGGTGTGCCATGTAGAAGGACTTCCTGACTACTGCGATGATGAGACTATCAAAGGAGAGACTACTGTCCACCTGGGTTTCAAGGTCTCTTATCACACATTCGGTGTTAAGTAGATTGCCGCCTATGTGGTAGTTCATGGGTACAGAGTTTTTGCCAAAGGGTATGACACTGCACTTTTTGGCATTGAGCTTGAGGCCATGGCTCTGACACCAGGCATCTGTCTCAGCGAGGACCTTCTATAGGATGTCCACATCATTTGGGGACTTGACTATGGCTCCTAGTTTGCAGTCATCGGTGAACTTCATTAGCCAAAGACCTTCTGTTTTAGCCTGCACTTCAGAGAAGTAGATACCAAGCAGGAGAGGTCCCAGGACGGAACCCTGTGGTACTCCACTTGCCACTGCTTTGAGGTCAGATTTGGAGTCTGCAACTTTTACAGTGTGGGTTCTGTCAGTGAGCCAGTTGGCAACCCATCTTGTGACATAGGGATTTATACCTAGATTAGTGAGATTAGCTATAATTCCAGAATGGGGGATGGTGTTGAAAGCCTTGGCAAGGTCAAGATAGGCTGTGTGAACCACCTTACCCTCATCTACGGCTTTGGTGACTGCCGCAAAAAAGACGATCAGGTTCAGTAGGCATGATCTGCCTTTCACAAACCCAAACTCAGTGGGATCCAGAGTTTGGAGGTTACCAGTGTCTTTGTTTATGGGTTCCATGATGATACATTCCATGGCCTTCCAGACCAGGCTCGTCAGGCTAATAGGTCAAATAGTTCCCGAGGGTCAGTGGTGGCTCCCCCTTTGTGGAGTGGGATAACTGTTGCTGTGCACCATTCAGTGGGCACAAAGCCTGATGTGAGGCTATTATTGAACATGGTGCTTAAGTGGGGAGCCAGTTCATTCTGAAGTTCGTATAAAATGCAGCCTGGGATGTTGTCCAGTCCCATGGATGCTGTGTTTTTGACTTTAGAGAGTGCAGCTTTTACCTGTGTAGTTGTGATTACAGGGACTCTCTGTTCTTCCTGTATAGATATGGGCCCTTTAGGGGGTGAGAGGGCGGTAATGTTAGCACTGAACCTATCTGCCAGGATGTTGGCATTATCAGTTGGTTCTGTAATTTTCTTGCCTTTGTGCTGTAACTCAGAGCAGATCTGGGTGTTGCCATCGAGATTCTTGACATAGCTATAGAATGGTTTGTGGTTGTCCTTGGAATTAGTGGTGATTTTGTTTTCATAGCTAGCTTTGGAGGATCTTATAAGGGATCTCAGCTTCTTACTGCGGCTGACCATGGAGTTCCTCAACTCATGGGATTTTACTCTCTTTTGCAACAGTTTCTTCCTTCTGCTGTACAGTTTGTTTATTGCAGAGGACCACCAGATTGGCTTCCTTTTTTTTGGAGGATATCGTCTTGGTTCTGTTTGGGATAGTACGATCCATGCACTCGTGTAAGTTCTTATAGAGTGCATTTGTGTAGGATTCAGCAGTTGTAACTGTATTTTCCATCTGCATGGGTGTCATGAAGTTCACCACTTCTGTCTTAAGAAGCATAAAGTTGGCTTTGGAGAAATTCTTTACTGTGGTTTCCTTAATGGGGGGGTGGGGGTGGGATGTGGATATCAAGGGTGATTAGCTTATGGTTGGATCGGACCAACGAGGAGTTGACTTCAGGTGTGGAACACCAGTCACTCATGTTGGTAATGACTAGGTCTAGGATATTGTTGCCCCTGGTGGGGGTGTGGATAAGTTGATACAGGGTATTGGAGTTTATGAATTCCAAAAAGCGTTGAGCGAAGGAGTTGGTACATGAGTAGTTTTCCCAGTTAATGGTGGGGTAGTTGAAGTCACCCATTATTAGGGTGTTTGGTTGAACCCTAATATTTTCCAGTACATCAAGAAAAGAGGAGTGGGAATCCTGGGGCATGGTGGGGGAATCTGTAGCAATCTAAAATTTGGATTGCAGTTTTGCCCAGAGTTAGTTGCACTTGGATAACCTTGGATGCATTATGCTGAGCAACTAGCCTGGAGGTGCGGATATCCTTAATGAATATGGACACACCTCTGCCTTTGGTGTTTTGGTCCAGGTTACATGGCCAAAATGTCTGGTATGAGTTATAACCTGGTAGTGCAGGGGTGCTCTCTGGAGCCTTGAACCAGGTCTCAGTCACTGCACAGATATTGATGTTCTCCATTTTAAGGAGTGCCTCGAGTGTGTGCATTTTGAGATTTAAACTTCTAGCATTGAGTAGCATTACCCTTAGTTTTTGCTTGCCAGTTCCTGTTATGGTGGTGAATTTGTTATTTGAACCCTGCCTAAAAAAAGGCACTACAGGGGGGAGCAAGAGCCTTAGCCAGTATCTGGAATCCCAGGGGTGACAGGTGCAGGCCATCTGTGGCAAAGCATCGTGGTCTGTCGACCATGTCATCCCAAGCAGACAGATACTGGATGCCCTTAGAATGACACCAAACGCTTAGCCAATTGCTGAAATCAATCATTTTGTCCTTGTACTGTGGTATCATTCTGGGCGATGGCAGAATGCTACTCAGGGCTTGGGTCATACCTGCATGGGCTACAAGATTGGAGAGTTCTTCCATTTCTCTTTTCATGTAGTCCAGAGAGGTACATCTCAGGTCATTCACACCAACATGGACAATGACAGAGTCATATTTGTACTTGTTGTGGAGTGACCTGAGTGCGTGGGTTATGTGGCAGATCCTGGCACCTGACAGGCAGCTGACAGTAACCATCTCCTTGTTTAGCCTGGTGAGTGGGACATCAGTGTGCCTGACTATAGAGTCACCTATGACTAGTGTGTTGGGTACATTGTTTTGCCTTATTGGCTGTGGTTGAGTGGCATACTGAGTCTGTGGGCTATGTGTCATTTGGGTTGTATTGGGGGATGGAGGTTGCCTGCGTTTCTGCTTTGGAGGTCTCTGTTGCTTAGACAGATTATTATTGAGAACCTCAGCGAATGTTTTTGTGTTACTATGTGTGGATTTTGGTGGTGTAGATTTAGTGAGACTATGTGATGAGTGTGGTGTGGTGTAAATGTTTACCTTCTCCTCATGCCTGTCAAGTTCAGTCTTGTTTGGAGAGAGATTTACCTCCAGTTTGGCTTGATAAGTGCATCTCACAGGTTGTAGTGTTGGGTGGTACAAGGAGAGGATTGTCTGTGTACATGAGGCAATTTCTACATTGCCTCAAGATGCCCAGATTCATCAGATAGACAGGAGAGAACACTGGGAGCTGACCCTTGGACATTTCTGAATAAAAAAACTATTTTCCTCTTGATAAGTGAGGAAAGTGAGTACAAAAGCTGTTTTTCCTCTAAGAACATGAGAAAAGTAAGTACAACAACTGTTTTCCTCTAGGTAATGAGGAAGATTGAGTGCTACAGTAATTAGTAGCTTATTTAGTGCTTACAAGTTCTGAACAAGGGCTGAGCATGAATAAGCAAATTTAAGTGTTAAAACTAAGAATCTGTATCTGCACTTTACAAGTTACAGGACAGAAACAAGTGCAAATGCAGGCTTTCAAATCAGAAAGTTGAGAGAGATGGAAGAGATTGCCCAAACGGCCAATAACTACAATTTCTGGGCCAGAACCACTCCTTATGTGGTAGACAGGTAACCTAGTGCTTACCACTCTGACTGATAAGCTAGAAGGCTTCCCTCCAACACAGAAAGGCTTGGGGGTCTCAGAAGCTTACATACAGTCCTGGATACACCAAATCTTTATCTGGATCACTAGTTACAGGAAAGGTAGGAAACAGGCTTACAGTTTTTTTTTTTTTTACAGAAAAGTAGCAAAAACAGTAGTAAAAACAATTCACATGCAGTGCAAGCTAGCACATTTGAGTATGTAGCAATATTAGACCAAACAAAGTTTAAAAAATGCAATTAAATTAAAAAGGACTAAAAGCAAGTGCAGAAAGTTTATTAGGTAGAATGTGGTAAAGAGATGGGACTGGGGGAGTGTCCCAGATCAAATCTACAGTGGGACTGGCAACTGCAAAAGCCACCAAATTTAAACTACAAACCAAAAATAGAGAGGGTGGGTGAGACAAAACAGTTTCAACAGAAATCTAAGCAACAGCTAACAGTATAAACTTTAAAACCAAAAAAATATACTCAGCTCTGTATATTTGCAGATAGTCTGGAAGACAGTCTCTCAGAACACAGGTTCCAGCAATTAAATGCAGGCTGTTACTAACAGGTCAAATTATGTGATCCTTGAGTTAGATAACACACAAGCTGTAAAAAACAGTTATACCAACTGAAGACACAGCAAAAAATGGGGGGGGGGGGGCAGTTTCAACAGAGATCTAAGCAACAACTAACAGTATAAACTTTAAAACCAAACAAATATACCCAGCTCTGTATATTTGCAGATCTTTATGCTTACCTATATTATCCCTTTAAACATCTAGTTTTCTGCTGTTAAATCTTTCTTAGAGCCATAGCTAATGGTAGGGCTCAGAAGGTACTTGAGTTTACATCTGTATTCATATTGAGATAAATATAATTATCAGATACCTACTTGCCTTAGATTTTTAAGGCTAGTTTTATTTATTGTTTTACATTGTCTTTTACTACATTTTAAGGTTTAATGTCTGCATTTATGCCTTCTAGTATTACTTAATTTTCTAATGCCTTCATAAACTTGTTTACTGTTTCAGTTTAAAGAGTTCAAGCAATTAGATATTATTTTATTTATTTTATCAGTCACTCTCACTATGGCTATTCATACAGCCATGTTTTATTATTGACTCTGCATCCATTTATTTTGCCTTGCTTACCAGCTAGAGTGTCTAATCCCATCATGTCTGATTTCTGGGGGCTATCTCAGGACACATTCCCATGCTGGACTGGGGACTCTGATGCTACTTCCATGAGAGCAACTGTAGGCATGCTCGTTTATTTCTGGCGCTCAGGGTCCCTATAATCCATCATGGGCAAATGGCAAAGCCCCACTGCCCTTTTCCCTTCTTAGTACTCTGTATTGCAACACCAGGTCGATACATTATAAGCAGGGCATTATTTCATACCTGCTGTGTGATACAGACCTGGAGTTCAAACCTGAGACTTGGCTGGATGAGAATTTTGGTCTTGTTCTATATGCTACTATACCATCTCGAATCGCAGTTATGCACTGTCTTCAGAGAGGTAGGATCGGGTGTGGGGGTTGCAGATTGTAAAGATAGCAGGATTGGGCTATATAAAAATGGATACGAGAGAAATTGATTCCTTCAAACGTCCTGGATGCAGGAGCAAGTAGCTGTTTTCTCCTTGTCTACTATCCAGCAGGTAGTATAAAGACATTCCTCCAGGAGTTTACTGATTCCTTTACTGTGTCAGTCCTTGGCCATTAGCACATTATGGTGTTGAGAATTTCAATATTTGGGTTGATGACAAAACTATAATTGTTGCCCATGAACTCAGCTGTATTATAGGTTCATAGTTTCACTGGTGTATATTAGTATAACCACCACTAGGGCTTCTTTAAGTCTTACCATGCATCCCAAATCTTTGAAAAGTTCTGATACCATTAATATGTGTAAACAGGGGCTTGGGAGATGAAACATTTACAAGCCAGGGCCTGGGAGATGAAACATTCATTGGCTGTCTGTGTCCATTAGAGACATAGGTGCCAAACCAAGGATGTATTTCCACATAATAAGGGGTGTTATCATTGGCACTTGAAAGTGTATATCAGAGTAACACATAACGGGGGTATTATCTTCACTCCTGCAAGTGCATGTCATTATGTGTCACCCTGACATGCACCTGCTTATGAAGCGTTTGGGATTTTCTCTGGTAATTGCCTCTGCATCTCACAAACTTGGATGTGCTCTGCATTTGCTTACTTTCAGATGGGCTTGGGCAATTTGGACCTGGTGACAGAAAGAGTTTCTTGGTCTGACCATTTTCTTGTCTAATTTGGATTGACCATACCTAGTTTAATTCCTCCTGATCTTGACCTGAGGGAGATTCTCAATATAAGCAGGCTCTCATTCAGTTCCAGTTGGGGACTGGTGCACTTTGTGGACATCCTAGTAGAGGAATATAGTATCCATGTGGGCCTTGTTTTGGACTCCTTAGCCCTGAGTCATGTTTGCCTTAACTCTACTAAGAGATTTGAGCCTTGGTTCAATCATTTGCTTTGCGGTTTGTGCAGAGCAGGGTGCAGTTTGGCTCATCAATGGCATCAGGCTGGTGTTGGATTGACAAAACTAAGCTTGATGAGCATTACAATAATTATCAATCAGAGTTTTCCTATAAAAAAATCAGAATACCTGTCCAGGGAAATTTTGTCAGTGGTTAATCAAACAATTATACAAATTGTGGGTGGCAGATAGGATGTACAGCATTGCCTGTCTGGCAAACAGTAGAATATTATCAACTGATGAACGTTTAGCAGTTGCTCGATTTTTTGATGACACAATTGTTTCTATTAGATTATCCTTTTGGGTCTATATTACCATCTCGAATGGTAAAAATATTGAATGCTCACATGAGCAAAACGGTACATAAATGAACATTTTTTTTGGGTTGCAGTACAGTGAGGAATGGAATATGTGCCCTTCCCTCACTGTTGTGCAACCTCAGAGTTGGAATATATATTTAGCGGGGAGCAAATTCATTTTGTACCGTTTCGCTCATGTGAGCATCCAATTTTTTCACCATTCAAGATGGTGATATAGACCCATCCTTTCAACTGGCTGTCCCAAAGGGTAGAGCAGAATATTCTCCCTTCCCTGGAAAGTCTTTGTCATGGTTCAGTATTCCAGATTTTGACAAGTTCACTGTTGTTGTTAGCAATCTGTGAGCCACAATATGTGGTTTGTTTCTATGTCTGTTGATGCTGGTATTAGGATCAGTGACATATCATATTTTGGTAAGCTCTCTGAGGGAAGGGATGTTTCCCTTAACCTTCAAGAAGGCTTTGTTCATTCCATCACTCAAGAGAGCTATCTCTTGATCCAACCAAATGAAATAACTACCACCCAAGCACTAATCTTCACTTTTTAGGAAAGATTATTGAGAAAACTGTGTGCAAGCAACTATTCACTTTTTAGGAAAGATTATTGAGAAAACTGTGCAAGCAACTGCAATCCTAACCTCACATCAGGATTCATACTTTTCACAGTACTGAAACCCCTCTAATTAAAGTGGATAATTATCTTCTTATGGTGAGAGACCAGCTGAACTATACTGTGTTGAATTTATTGTATCTATCTGCAGCTTTTGACACAGTGATTCATGGTATCCTGATAGAATGCCTGCATGCATACTGTGGAATTACTGCTACTGAGAATTACTGCTCTAGTTTTTGACTGGGTACCTTCTTTCCTGTCTATTCATACATATAGGAGTTTACTTAATATTCACTTCTTCCTCTTACAATCATCTTAAATTTCTTGGAGGGGGTACTCTCTATCTGTCTTTGTATTAGCTTGACACCACTGTGTCCCACATTCATGCCAGGTCTATCAGCAAGTCTCTGTAACCTTCCAGAGTTACTCTGTTGAGCTGGGGCTGTTCATAGACCATAAGGGTACCCCAGGGATTCAGCCATCTCTGCATACATCCATGGGGATTTTTCTTGTATGCCCTATCCACTTCCCTGTCCCTTGTAGCAAGCTGGTTACATCCAAGGGCAGGCATGCAATGGGGGTATAATGGCATTTCTCCCCACCACTGCAACAGCTCAGCCATGTCCATCCCCACCTCCTCTTTGGACCACACCTCCTCCCAATGATGTCACCAGCCACTAACAGGGAGTGTTGTAGGACACACCCATGTCATCGATCTCCCCCAAGATAGGCACGCCCCTCCTTCCCTGCCACATTGCAAGTCACTTGACCTCACTGTCAAGACTTTATCCCTCTATGCCACTAGAGCAGCTGTTTCTGTCATCTTAATTGAGACATTCCAGAAGATTCTATTTTGGGCCAAATATTGTTCACTGTGTAACTGCTTCCACTAGGAGATCTATTGAGGAAAAAGGCTCTAGTGTACCATAGTTTTATAGATAACACTCAAATCTATTTCTCCTTCTCCAAGGAAGAAATGATGTGTAATAATTCCCTGTCTGAAGACACGGAAGTAATTCATGCTTCACTGAATGAAAGTCACTTAAATTGAGCACCACTAAGATTGAGGCCATTGCTTTTCATGCAGTGTTGACAGGTATTTTGGCCATTCCTATACCAAATTATAAGCTATAAAAGGAGGACAGACTTGAGTTTGTGCAGACTCTTTGAATTGTTTTCACTCAGTTGACATTTCAGGACCAGGTATTGGCCAAACTTAGGTCTTCTTATTTCTATCTAAGAAATATATCCTGAATTAAGCACCTAATACCACTCTCTGATCTTTTGATTGTTGTACATCCAATGGTCTCATCTAGACTGTACTAAAGGAAAGGTTTTTACTTGAGACTCCCTAACACTGATAACCTCAATAAAGGAGGTAAAACATGTGGCCACAAAAAAAAAAAACTAATAACCTAAAAAGAAGTCCACATTGTCCAAAAGCTCGAGGCAATATAACTTAAAAGCCAAGTTTATTATAACATCAGAAAGAATGTTAAGCACTTTCATCCCTCTGCTCGGACTTCATCAGAACAACTAATTGTCTGATATTCACTCCTTATATATTACAACTAATTAAGCAATAAATAAGTCAATCAATCAAAATGTTTAACCAATCCAAAATTTAAAGGAAAAGTCCGAGTTACAAAATTGCATTATGTAACTATATTAATAGAAACTAGAATAAAAAAGTGTGAACATTAGAAAATTTCACTTCAAAACCTTGTAAAAATAATAACCCTACTCACAAAGATCAAAAATACCATCTAAAATCATTTGAAACAGATAAAACATAAGACATATGAACATTTGTAATTCATAATTTTGCTGCTGTCTTCCTTAACATGGGAATATTTGACATTGATCATTGAGAACATGTTCTAGTGATGCATCTAATCTAAGTTGCCAGAGATGTTCCTTGTATTCTAATCTATTTTCCCAGGCCCCTCCTCTGGCATCTTCTAGAACTACTTCTAAAATACCAAAACACATTTTTTAAAACCATCACATGTTACAGAACATCTAAATATAAAGCATTTTTTGGGTTGGCCTTTCTCACATCATACAAATGCTGATAAATCCTTTTAGCCAGTTTCCTCTCTGTCTTACTCACATAAAAATAAAAACACTGATTACAGAGAGCTGATTTAGCAGGAGGCATGCCTCCCTGCATCCCTACACCCCGTGCTTAATATATATAGCAACAGTGAGATTGCATTACAGTGAGAAAAAGGGTAAATTACCCGATCTGCACAGTATCCTGATCTTCATTCAAAACATTGAGTTTATATTATAGAATGTATACCCACTGTCGCTAATATAAACTCAACCACTTTCAGTTTGACATTATCACAGCTAATTAACCGCACATTCAACCAACCTGTATTTGACTGCGTGCCTTTTGGAATTTTGATAGTAAACCTATACACACACACACATAATATCTATCTATCTATCTATCTATCTATCTATCTATCTATCTATCTATCTATCTATCTATCTTTCTATCTATCTATCTATATGTTTATATATGTCGTACAACTATCATCATCAACAGGCTGCTCTGCTCCAATAAATGTAAACCTTTTTTTATTCATAAATGAACTATCACAAAGAATAGCATTTTTAATAATTTAATATAGCAATAACCCACGCCTGGGTGTGGGTAATGCTGGATTTACCCACGGTTGGCGTGGTTTGGTCCCGAGGCAAAGCCCAAGGGACCAAACAAAGCCAACCGTGGGTAAAACCAGCATTACCCACACCCAGAAGTGGTTATTATATATTAATGACATTATTTAAGAAAAGAAATAATTACTTTTCTTAAATAATGGCATTGTATAATGCCTCTTTACTGCCCTTCCGCAGCTGTCTGGTATTCTGCGGCAGTTCTGATGTACTGCGCATGCCTACGCAGTACATCAGAGCTGTGGGCAAAAGCAACGGAGAACGCAAGATCTCCGTTGCTTTTTTTTACTGTTTCGCTATGTTAAATGTGTTTAACATAGCGAGACAGCTTTAAAATAAGCAACGGAGATCTCCGTTGCTTATTGTAAAGTTGTCTCACTATGTTAAACCCATTTAACATAGCGAAACAGTAAAAAGCAACGGAGATATTGCGATCTCCGTTGCTTTTTTTTTTAAAAAAACTGTCTCACTATGTTAAATGGGTTTAACATAGCAAGACAGCTTTAAAATAAGCAACGGATATCTCCGTTGCTTATTTTAAAACTGTCTCGCTATGTTAAACCCATTTAATATAGCGAGACAGCTTTTTAAAAAAAAGCAACGGAGATCGCAAGATCTCCGTTGCTTTTTACACACTGTGTCGCTATGTTAAAGGAGTTTAACATAGCGAGACAGTTTTAAAAAAAGCAACGGAGATCTCCATTGCTTTTTTTAAACCTGTGTCGCTATGTTAAACTCTTTTAATATAGCGAGAGAGTGTTTTATACTAACGGAAAAAGTCCGGGCGACCGGACCTTTTTCCGTTAGTATATTGAGGGATTTACAACGGGCACGCTGGTTGGGCTGGCCATTCAGCATGCACATTTTAGGGGAGGAATTGTATAATGTACAGTAACTCATGCCTAATTGTGGAGGGTGGGAGGACAACATAAATAGTACTTAAGATCTCTCTGTTTATATTAAGCCAATGCATGGAGACCAGCTGTACATTTTTGATTTTAACATTATTTATTGTTTTACTTTAACTTCATGAGCAGATTTTTTTTGTAGTGTTGTGGTCCTAGAGATGATTTGTACATAGGCATACTACAGTAAGAATTGTACTGTGACATCCTAACCTCTCGTCCATGAATCCCAGCCCAACACAAATAACCACACCATCACTGCCAGTGCAACCAGAATTTATTTACATAATCAAAAACACTTTCAATAAGTGAGTTAAAAGAAGAACTTCCATTCTTCAGACTGGAAAATTCCTTTCCTTCAGTAATTCTACAACCAGACATTCAAACTACCCCAACTAATGAACAGCAGAGGGTAATCGTTTGAGCTGTTAACATCAGCACCAAAGTGGCTGATAACTCCTTTCATTCAAATTAAATATATGACCCCCTTTTCAATTTTCTGCCATCCTCACTTCCTCCCATGTTACCTCTCAATTCAAACCCATTACATATTCTTTCTGAATTTCCCTCTCCCTCATTTTCTTTTGTAATGTTCACCCCATACTTCCCTAGTGCACCCCCTTACAGGCAAGTATTCCAGGATAAATATGTCTGCTAAAATTACTACGTGTCCATGAAACCAAGCCCAATACAAATAACCATACCATCCTAGCCAATATGATCAGAATTCATCAACAAAACCAAAAGCAATCTTTAATACATCAGGATAAACTCATATGAGGTTCACTCGGTAAATATATTAATCACTTTACACATCTTATGGGTAAGGGTGATTTGCATACTGGTTTATCTCTTTCCCCCATGCATATATTTCTTTTTCCTCTAGATTTTATTTTTATTCCCATATCAATAAAATGATGATCACTAGGGAGTCCGTCTGTCTGGCCTGTGACCTGTCCTATTCTCCTAGTCTCTTATTATTGCCTCAGATCATGTGTCAGTACTTTTGACCCTTAGGTTGTCCCCCTCTTAGATCTGTAAATTTTACATTATAAGCTTGCCTCTTTTCTAAGGTAGGACAATACAAACTATTATTGTTGGAAGCTCTTCCAGTACTACCAGCGAACTCATCTGACCTAAGGAAGATATGGGGTACCTGGAAGGGTAAATCTTATGGATTTCTCTGAAATTTGGTGCAAACAAATTCCACATGCTCAGAAGTAAGCCTGACAACTTGTAATCACAATTACTAACATCTCAAAGGGAACATATAATGAGAAAGAGAGGGATGGAAAATACATTTGCTAGCATAAAAAAGAAAATTTAATACAGCGTTAGATTATAAGATAGAACAGATGAAGATGTCATTAAAATTACATCACTTTGAAAACGTCCTTAAAAACGTTTTCACCTGTAGAATTCAGTCCCAAGCAGTGGATTAAATGAAAAAAAAATACTGGAGCAATGAAACAAATACTATGGTACAGTCTTAGCAAGCAGTTCTGAGAGAGTATGTAGAACTGCATTCTTCTGAACAGGTGCCTTTGGACCTCTCTCAAATAACTGCATATCTGGAATCCCTGAACCTGTCTACATATCCTCTTGATTGGGGCATGGAGCTTTTCCTGCTGCCACTGTGGAGGAACTGGAGGACATCATCTGGCGGCACTTGAGGAAAAGGCTTGCCTTAAATGTGGATGACCTTCGTCTTTTCTTTATGAGCCTAGAAAGAGACCTAAAGGGCACTTTTAGTGAATTGGGAGCCTTTGGAAGACTTTCAGGTTACAAAATGAATATTGCTAAGACGAAAGCTATTGGGATCAGCTATGCCCCCAATTCATTATTGACGCAAATATTCTCCTTTATGACAATAGCCTTACATAATTAGGGATTAAGTTGACCCTAACTATCCCCAGCTCTGCTGAATTAATGTTCAAAGAAATGTACAACAGAGCATTGAGACTCAACATACAGTGGGAGGGCATCTCCTTGGACCTGTCACAAAGGACACAGGCTGTCAGTTGGTTTATCCTGGCATTAATAGTTTACTATGCCATGGGGCCCCTGGCATCCCTTAGGTTAGGCTCACATGAGTTTTAATCAGTCAATCTGTAGATTTGTGTGGGGTAACTCTAAGCCCTGAATAGCTTGGGTGATCCTTTCTCTTCCATCAGTCCTCGGAGGCCTGGGTACATTGTTCCTTATCTGTCAGCCAGGAAGCTTAAGATTAACCCACATTCAACAAGCTGCTGGAAAACTATTATGTCAGCTCAAGTTGGTGGGTCTATGTCTTATTAAAGCAGGCTGTCTGAGGGTCATGGCTAGGTATGCCTGGAGAGGGGAGGATATCTCTGAATATCCTGTTTTAGGTTAAAAGTTCTTGGTCTTCATTGGACTTGTGTTCAACAGAAAAATTGATTTAATGCCTATTATGAGTGTAGCCTTCTGGGGGTATATAAATTTCACTTATTGCCTTGTTACAGCAGAGTGAAAAAAAATGATATATTGGGAGCAGTTACTGAATAACTCCCTGGTTTTTTGGATATGAAAACTTGAGAAAGTCTTTGGATGCTAACATATCTTTGACTATATGAGTTACTGTTGGCTGACAAAGTATTGCTCAAACTAATGGAAGACAGAGGCCTAGAACCATATAGCTGGTAATATTCAATGGCTCTGGCATTGCTTATATTAAGAGACACTGCTGTACATAATGCTGTCTATTCCTAAGCAGAAAATCCCAAATAAGTTTTGCCTTAAATCGAAGCTGTACCTCGGTCTGCTGATCCCCCAGGAACTCTGGAAATCTCTCTTTTTGTTGACCCCCAGATATGCAACTATGTGACACAGCTTTAGTTTTCTTTTTTTTTTTTGGGGGGGGTGGATTGCAGTGCTTTTTCAAGTATTTTTCCATCCCCTTTAAATTGCACATAATTTTTCCTAATGTTGAACCATGGTGCAGGAGGTGCTTCACAGATGAATTAGGTGACTGGTCACACATTTTCTGGGAATGTACTAAACTATAAGACTTTAAAGAAAAATTACAGTTTTTATGTAACAGTATTTTCCGGGACCCTTCATTGCTCACAAAGCACTCTTCCTCCTGGGATGCCAGGGAGACACAGTCATGAACAAATGTATATAGTGCATGACGATTTTAGTATTATTTACTGCTAGGAAAGCTTGCACTAGATGTTGGAAATTGTTACGGCCTCCAATGATAGCGTTTTTTTGCCTGTTATCTGAAATCAGGTTACTAGAACTAAAATTTGTAAAACATAATCCAAAAATGGTGATTACGGACTCCTCATTTACACCTTAATAATGTGTATAAATCTTGCTGAGAGCACTACATATAATCAAATGTTCATAATCTCAAGCTTCTTTAACAGCAGCAGATTAAAACTTATTTGATCACTTCTGCTGGTGTTAGGTCTGTGCAAGATTGTCCAGAGTCAGGATCAGGGAATTTGCCCTTTCTCCACTGTACAGTGATCTCAGAGTTGGCATATATATATAATTAGCAGGGGGGGGTTGGGCACAGCCCCTACATGTGGAGTGCAGAGGGGCTGCCCCCCCCCCCAGCAGTAGTATTTTTATTTTATTGTTTTGGCTTTCAAGCTTTCGGGATCAATTGTTACCTGTTCAAGGCTTGTGTACTTAGATGTGAAGTACACCCATCTTCCTATATTCACAACATTGCAATTTTGTGTTGGGCATTGAAAAACTCACTGACCTTTTTTAAGTGCTGTACTAGACTTGTGTGATATACTTTTCAGTAAAATCACAAGAATATTGATGTGCTCTATTAATTATTTTCATTGACCAGTGTTATCTCTGTTATGTTTACATAGTTTGCATGTTTGAAACAAAAAGAGATTTAAAAAAATGAAAAAAAAAAACACCACGC
Source organism: Protopterus annectens (assembly GCF_019279795.1). Lineage (NCBI taxonomy): Eukaryota > Metazoa > Chordata > Ceratodontiformes > Protopteridae > Protopterus > Protopterus annectens. Next base: position 336,158,614 of record NC_056725.1, read on the forward strand.
AAAATCCTTCAACAACTTTGTCCCTGTCTTCAAATTCCCAGTGTTCCAGCACACAAAGACCTAATGATAGAGCAGCCCTAGCCATCCGATGGATCACATATTTTGCAGCAGCTTTGGTAGCCTTAAAACTGGCTGCAAACCTCTAAATCAACCTGGTTATAATCATTGAACAAGCTAACACTATCCCAGAATCTTTTGTTTTACTATTATCAAGTTCCTAATAATCGAAAATAACAGCCTACACTTGAATATCAGACCAAAGTCATTACCCTCTAAATGTGCAAACAAAATATGCAGAATGCCAAGTGCTGCCTGCACCATATCTAACACACCCACAAGCTGACTACAGAGCATTCATCTGTGCTCTTGTCACCACATATCCCGTAGTGTTGGATCTGACCAAAGTTTTTGACACAATTCTCCACACAGGCATAGTAGAAAAGCTAAAAAAAATGGAAATAAACCCCTTTGTCACTCACTGGTTTGCCAACTGGCTGACAAATAGGATGCAGGTAATCAAAATATGGTAGTTGCCCCTACAAAGAGGCATGTTACCAGTGAAGTCCCCCAGGGCTCTGTGATGGGACCTATCCTGTTTGGCATCTACTTACCTGAGATAAAAGCCAATAACAAAGGGCTCTGGCTGACTAAGTTTGCAGAGGAGTGCAATCTTGGAGCAGTCATTGAATCACCTAATGACTTAGCCATCCTGCAGAAAGGTTTGTCTCTAATACATAACTGGTGTCAAAATCATGGACTGAAACCAAATGCCAAAAAAATGCATTATTGTACCATTTGGGAAGTCATCTACCCCATGGAACTATCACACTGACACTATATCCCTAAAAGTTGACCCAGGATTTGGCAACTTATGTGGAAAGTGACTTAACTTTTGACCAACATGTCTATTGCTGCAAAAAAGTCCTTCTATATTGCACAGCTTATAAAAAATGGATTGTGCCAAGATCTAGGGATGTCATTGTCCCCCTTTACTCAGCCCTCATTATGCCAGTCATTGAATATAATGCTTCTTTGGCATGTATCTGTCCATAAATATGCAACAACTAGATCACCCACAAAGATGCCTTACTAAAAAGATACAAGGCCTAAACAACATGTCTACATGAACAGACTCAAAACCCTGTCACTATACAGGGTATTCTACAGACTGCTAAGAGGTGACTTGTGTCTGCAATAAAAGGCACCCTCTGACCAATTTCTGATGGAATTAAATCAGCAAGCCAAATGGCACCAGAGGTACTCTGTCTGGGGATCTGAACCTCTTCTGCAACATCAACAGAATGGTTTGGAGAGACAGGTATATTTCACAAAGGATGCTACTACTGTTGAACAGACTCACCGTCCACAAAAAGCAAAGTTTTCCCTGTCCATTTTCAAGCTTCAATAACTTGGATATATGGATGGGAAACAGAGAATTGACCCCAGAACTGTCCCTTGTTCTACTAATAGACAGATGCAGCTCCTAAATGCTTCATCTCATGCATGGGTCCCCTCAAATTTTCTGTGGTATGATCCTAGTTATTTTCAATAGGGGTAATATATAATTATCAACCATGGGATGTGTAAGGAAAATCAATATTTAAATGGGTTTAGTTGTTTTGTGCACAAAAGGGAAATTGGTCAGGCTTAAAAATGGACTAGTGACAAAATGACAGTGCTTACTTTTGAATCCATGAACCTGAGAATTATCCCCCATACTTCACTAATGCTCTCTTGGCTGCAAAATATAGAAATTAGTGGCCCAAAGCAACAACTTTGGTTTTGCCCTGTAATACAAAATCAACATTTACTAAGCAGATGCGGAATATAAACCGTACCCCCATAATATTATCTAACATATGACATAAAGAAATTAGACAACCATCTGCTTCCCCTTTTGTTGACTTCAATCAATTTACCCTTTAGAGCCAGAACAGAAGCCCTAGTTGTCCATAAACAGTGCACTGAATACCTCTCCCCTGCAATTCCATGACTCTCCAAAGCCCTCCTATGTTTGTTGACTGTGTGCCCGGTCATGACAGGCCTACCATCCTGAAATATCAAACTAGTCAGCTACTATCAATTTCCTCCAAGTGAACACATCTCCACAGTGCATTACATATTATTGTTTTTCTTCTGCAAAACCACCTGCTGCCCTGTATTAACATGGTCTGCTTTGGACATACTCAATCAAATAAAAAAACACTGACTTATTGATACATTAGTCCTACCAACTATGATTTCTCAGCAACTCACTAACTAGAAATGCATCTTCGTACATAAAGGCTGGCAGTGTAGACTTACCTGTCATAACTAACTGTCAAATAAAAGAAGCCCTTTAATAATACCCTGAGCGATTGCTTCTCCAAGGGAAGCCTGTTCTCCATTGCCAAATCCAAAAGTCTTTCCCAATGTTTCACCATTCTTAAAGCCCACTAGTGTTAATAATATACTGCAGGCCCAATAACCTAGCAGTAGCATACAAGGGAGCTAAAAATGACAATTATTGTTCTTATCACTTCATCTAACTTTTACCTGTGCTCTTCATAACTAGCCACTAATAATAGCAAACATGCCCTTTCTGAGATGGGCAAACTCTGCACAAAAGAAACAAAAGCTGCTGTGTCTGTGCCTTTCACTTCCCTAGTCCCTACTGCCCAAGATTGCTACACCGATCAACCCACTATAAACCATAAATGTCCCATAGCTCCTCTGGCACTACCACCAGACTCACCTTAACCTCTGGAGCCACCACCCAAAATCTGTAGAACTGAAAATGAGGTAAACTATTTTCTAAAACATTTCACCTCCCTGAAATATCTTTAGCAGAAAAAAGTTAATTCTAAGTTGGTTCGGAAAAAATCCCCTCAACAAACTTTAGAACAAATGTGCCTAAGCTGATTTATGGACAAAACACATAAAACAACAATTTTCCAAATAAAGGGTAAACATCTTATCTCTTAATTTCTCTTGCCAATTTAATGTAGTCATCAAAATTGCATCAACTCCAAAAATGTAATGTCCTTCCTAAGCACAAAAGGTCAGTCACAGCACATTGGACTGCAAATCATTTACCTTTGTAATATGCTTCCATGCCTAAACCCCTAGCAGCATAAGTAGAATGTTGTAGGTCATCAGATGACTTCAGATCCATCTGCCAAAATGGCATATCATGAAAGTGCTGCAGCAGTACCACAAAATTACAAGCCCCTCCTTGACCATCCTAAAAACACTAACCTTGTGACCTGTTGAAAACTCTCCTATGCCCTACTGCTCTACACTCAAAATTCAGCATACCATGTACTTTCATAATATCACTAATCCTGACGTTTTCCTTATCCAGATATGCCAGTCTTTGTACATAGTTCACTCAGTTTTTTTTCCCAGCAGATGAAATAGTTATAGCTTAGCATCAACTTCCAATCACTGGAAGAGAAGAGTAGCACTTTAGCTGGCCCCTCTTGATTTTCCTTAGCAAAAGGTACTTGCATCTCTTTTACAGTTCCAGAAAAAAAGTCACAGTCCTTCCTTGGTTACTTCCTAATCTTCGCCAATTAACAGAATGTCATCCAAATAATGGGCAACTCTCTGATCTATAGCCTGCCTCTGTTAAGCCAGTGTAGTGTTGTACTAAACTTTTCAAATGTGGAACAGGCTAGTGCACCACCCATCTGTATGGCCTTGTTAAAATAATATTTTTCCCTTGGAATATGAAGCCAACAGTAGCCAGTACTACTCTGGGATAAGGAGTAAATGAAAGGCTGACTCATGATCTAACTTAAATAACCATGGGTCATTGTAAAACTGGATCGCCTGTACCTCATCATCTGCTAAGGTATATTGTACCACCACCTTGCGCTAATCAATATAATCATTCACTGAAATCCCTTCTAGAAAAAAGAGATGATGAATCAAGGGAGATTCCACCCAGCTTCTTGTGCAAAACAAAACCAAGAAGGGAAAACCTGAAGGTAAAGACAGCAAAACCTCTACTAGATCACACTGCCTGGACCTCCATGTCTAGCAAAGCTCAAGCTATTCCCAACCCCTTCTAACTAACTTCACATTGATAGAAGCCTGACCCTGATATCCTACTTGCAGCTTAACTGAGAAACCTCAGGAAAACACCTGGATGTGCCTCTAGATCATGCTTTTTCCAAGTATTCCTCCAGTAGTGCTCTTAAAACATCAACTAGCTGCTGCACTGTCCCCTCATCCCTATCTCCCCGTAACTTCCTTGCAAGTTACTGTCATTTCAAAGAGGAAGCCATCTCTTTCTTATGCCAGTACAACACTGGTGTGTGAAGGCTTCCACAATGTAAGTTGGCCAAGAACACTTCCTATATTAAAGGCTCAACATACCTTACTCATAATCCCCACTTCCTTGGATATAACCATAGGTTGTTCTGCTGCCCTATCCAACATCACACCTGACCATGTATCTGCATGCCTGTTTTTCCAACAAAGGGACTTTCAATTGCTCTCAGCTTCCAACATGTCACAGTTATGCATCATCCCCCTTGAAATGTTCAGCCTCTCTAATGGTCAAAAAAATATGCTAGTAGGGGCACCCCTTGCTGAGGCTCCTTCTCTAAAATGAGTGCCATCAAACAGATGAAGACGGAATCCAGCCATCACTAGTATTGGATCTAAATCTACTCAATCTTTTCTTACCAAGATCCACCACAGCAGTTGTCAAATAACCAGAGGGCCCTCTGCCACAGCAATCCTTTGCATCACATCAGCATCTATCATGTCAGATATTTCTACAAATTCCTCACACCATCTTTTCTTTCAACACGAAAGTGATATGTATTGTAATAATGTGTCCCTCCCTCCTGCCAGACAGCCCTGCAGTCCTCTGCAAATCTACAGTCACGAATTCCTGCCCTAACTCCTCCTTCCCCTCATCCAAAGTGATTTCCTGACAGTAAGTGGAATTCCCTGACCCCTCCCCCCCCAACAGGTCTGAACTTTACTGGGCCATCCACTGAATCTCAGTCCCCAAATTGTCTGAGGATCTGACTCCAGTTCTTGTACTTCAGACTTCTATAACTCCTATAGCCTACCTCTGTCATGAGCATTCATATCCTGAAAAAAAAACTACAACAAGCACTCATTTGGCAAATGATTCTGATTTGCTTACCCTAATAGATTGAGCTGAGATCCCTCATAAAATCCTCCAAAGCTAGTTACGAAAATAAAATTGCCAAAGATTCCAAAGACAACCACAAGGCATTCTATAACTATGTCAAGAATCTAAATGGCAATGCTCAGATCTGCTCTGAGCTAAAACAGAATGGCATTAAATATACTGATCCCAAGGATATTGCCAATATCCTGGCAGATCAATTCAACGCCAATTTCATCCATCTCTCACCCCCTAAATGGCCCATCTCAACACTGGAAGATTGCCAAATTCTGGTAATAATGGCCACACAGGTAAAACATGCACTCTCCAAAGCTAAAAATACATCATCCATGGGACCAGATGGCATCCTGGGCTGTATACTGCATGAACTACAAAACGAACTGGCACTTCACCTAAGTGTCATGTTTAGTCATACCCTCACCTCAGGTTTTGTGCCCACTGAGTGGCGCACAGCTACAGTTATCCCACTTCACAAGGGGGGGGTCCACCTTGGATCCCGGGAGCTACCGCGCCATCAGTCTGATGAGCCTGATCTGCAAGGCCATGGAACGTATTATCATGGAACTTATAAACAAAGACATTGGCAACCTTCAAACACTGGACCCCACCCAGTTTGGCTCCGAGAAGGGCCGATCTTGTCTCCTGAACCTGACTGACTTCTTTGAATCAGGCTCCAGAGCCGTGGATGAGGGTAAGGCAGTCCACACAGTCTATCTGTACCTCGCGAAGGCCTTTGACACCATCTCCCACTTTGGAATCATAGATAAACGTACTAAGCTGGGCATTAATCCCTATGTCACTCAATGGGTTGCCAACTAGCATACTGACAGAATCCACACTGTAAAAGTAGCTGACTCCAAATCTAGCTCCAGACAAGTGACAAGTGGAGTACCTCAGGGTTCAGTCCTGGGACCTCTCTTGTTTGACATCTACTTCTGTGAAGTACAGGCCAACATTAAGGGACTCTGGCTAACAAAGTTTGCAGGTGACTGCAAACTGGGAGCCATTGCTGAATCCCCAAATGATGTGGATACTCTACAAAAGGGCCTTACAAAAACAGATACTTGGTGCCAGAGCCATGGGCTCAAGCTCATTGCCAAGAAATGTATAGTCATCCCCTTTGGGAAAAAACATGTACCCGTGAATTACCACATAGGTGGTAGTACACTAAACACTGAAAGTGTGATAAGAGACTTAGGGACACAGGTGGACAGTGGTCTCACCTTCAATAACCACATCGCCACAACAGTCAGGAAATCCTTCTATGTGGCACACCTCATCACTAAGGGCTTTTCATCCAGAAAAAAGGAGGTGATTGTCCCATTGTACTCATCCCTCATTAGACCCATTATATAATACAACACCCCATTTGGTATGTACCTCTCAAGACATCTGCAACAACTAGAAAGGCTGCAGAGATACCTCACTAAAAGAATCACAGGCATAAAGCTGATGCCCTATGCTGACCGCCTTAAAAAACTCCTGCTATTCTCTGTCGCATATCGTCTACTCCGAGGCAATCTCTGCTTAACATACAAAGCCATGTCAAACCCAGAGCTTTTGGACATGCTACACTTAAAGAAATCTCAATCCCTCAGAGCCACACACTCCAGGGAATCTAAACTTTGTCATCACAATAAACAAAACATGCTGGAGGGATAGGTTCCTGACCCAGAGACTCCCCAGACTCTGGAATAGACTGCCCATACATGTCAAGCAGAGCGCCTCTTTGGCCCTCTTCAAAAGAAACCTTGATGATTGGATGGGAGAAAGGAAATTCACCCCAGGGATCATGTCAGTCGCCCTGATAGACAGGGGTCCAGGGAAGTAAATAGTGTGGGAAGAAATAGCCAGGGAATTGTTATGGCTAGGCTTGGATAGGCCCTAGGGCCGATAGCCTAGTACAAACCTATGACCCTATGACCCTATAAGAAAAAACATTACCTTTTGTTGGCTGGGGCACCACCAGTAGAACAGCTCAGACCCCATTTTCTGCTTTCCTACTTCTCTTTCTTTTTGCCAGAGGCCTTTGTAGATGGGCACTTGTCTGCAGCTTATGAAATTAAGTCAGAAATCTTAAGTAATAATTTCCAGATTCCCTTCATACAGTATGGATTTGAACCCCAGAATATCTCTGTTATGGATTTAAAGTCACTGATTTACAACTACTGCTACAGAAAAAGGTATACATCATCTCCACATCACTCATTAGTAATACTGTGCAGCAGTGACAAAATTGTTTGCGCTAATGAAAATTACAGAAATTAAATAGTTACTCTTTCTTTCAACTGTGAGCCCTGTTTGCACTGTGCTAAGCAGTGATGAAAGTATACAGGCAAAAACAAAAACATATATAACATTTTTTATTCCACACAACAGAACACATGCTGCATTTTCACATCTGCTGCAAACATCCCAAACCGCATGTAGCTTCAAGCCCTACATCCTCTTTTTTGTTTCTTTAAAATCATTTCCTTTGACCCATGTACTGCAATGATACTGTGATGTAAAGTAGAATTTCTTCTCTTACTACTGTTCAGACTGCTGTAGCTAAGTGCACCTGTGCCCCTGTGAAATGCACTACTGATGGCATTACAAACTAAATGTCTGTTAATACATTGAGCAGAAGACTCCCATTCACTGCTTTGAAATAGTGCCAGACCAAAGTGAACTTTAACAAACATGCCCATATGAGGAACATACACACAAACAAAAGTGTCAGGAGTAAAAAGATATCAGGGTATAATAATGAAAATGCAGGAGTGTGAAGTTTCCCAGAGATGTATGTGTTCCAGCCTGATCATATGGTCAGGAAATATGCATTAACTCTATCAAACACCACACTATCTGGATATGAACCCTCAATTCAGAGCAGTAACAACACATACTCAGTTATCCCTCTTCGCCACTACACAGAATCAGAAAATGTTCCTTTATCAATTGTTTGAACATGTCTAGATCTCACCATATTAATATCAGGTTGCCAACACCACCACCTATTTCTTCTCTTTATATTCTAAGCATCTTCCCATACTCTCAGCTTAACTACAGAAATACGTCATTGGCATTTATTTGTATTTTTGTTTCAGTGTATAACACACCCGATCAGCATTTCAGACAGATTTTAGGTAGAGCATGGTACTGTGTGCTTTTAGGCAACAATATCAATGTTAAGGTTGTTCTCATAGCTGCCAATGTGCTTCACTTTTTATTTTAAGTCTAAAATACATGATAGACACACTTCAGAGAGAAGAGTATGTTTAGTATTATTTGTTCTTGTAGCCAGATAAATCAGTAACACTTGCAAGCCTTTATTAGCTAACAATTATCATTGTTCCTGTGTGCAGTCCTAGGGCATGTGCATACAACCATAAACCACTTTGAAGAATCACCACAACACCCGGCTAATAAAACACAAACACTTTATTCCAGTAGTTAAGCGCTTTCGTTCGAACCCAAACTTAATCAGAACTAATATAAATAAAATTTTAACCTCTTTTTATATACCATTCCAACCAATGACAAATGATGGTCAATTAAATAATAATCAATTAGGTAAAACCACTTACAGTAATGTCAAAAATCAGGGCACTGAATAAGAGGATGATTACATCAAATGCACTTAAAACAAAGAAATGTAAAAATAGCAGTCCTTGTTAAAAAGACATAAAGCATTGCTAACCATGACTGAACGATATATAAATACACTGACTGAAAGCTGAAACTAAATACATTGCAATTTTATAAATGTATTATGCAAATATATAAGTTTACAGTTTTGCCAACCTTAATTTTAGGATGGGGACTATGGAAATGACCTCATTCAGACTGGGAGGGTTTGTTGTCTTTTAAAATCAATTGCCAATAAAGTTCTTGATACTCAAGGAGGTCCTCCTATTGTGCCCCACTAGGATTTTTATGAACCTGTTCCAAAACAAAGAATTTAAAACTACTCTTGCTACATTCTCTGTGGTGCTAGGCTAAAGAATTAGTGTCAACTTCATGTAGAATATCATATATGTGTTCATAAATATGTTTTTTAGTGTTCTTTCAGTTTTTCTAATATAAAAAGCACCACAGTGACATACACAAATATAAACAACACCCCCCAAATTACAACTATAATGATATTGTGATGTTAACACTTTCTACGGCTAGTCAAGTGGATGGTTTCCTTATTACTAATATGGGGACATTGCTTACAAGTACCATATTTAAATGTTCCTGCCTTTCTTGTACCAATCGTTTCCTTAATATTCACAACTTTTCAAGATTCATAATAATTGTTTAAACAAGTCCCTTTCTTATAAATAAACTTCAAATTATTTTTAAAAATGTCTAAGTACCTGGCATTTTGCTAAAATGATTCTAGTATTTTTGAATAGTACCCTTAATAGTAAAAAATCCCCTATTGTATTCCAAACATAGGGCAAAACAATAATCTTCCTGTTCTTTTTATACATGTCCGTGCTCATATTATGATTACCACAAGGCTAGGATCCTAAAATAGGTGCATACCTAATGCCCCATCCACTCTTTACCTCTGATATCATGTTCATAAAAAAAAAAACAACTGTTAGGATAACCCCTCTGAGTAAACAAAGCTCTCAAATATTCACACTCTGAAGTAAAATCATCATACTGTATATTCATACGTGTTGGCCGGGCCAATTGGCCCTTGAGTATGTTTCTTCTGAGAGAGTGGGTGCTCACTAGTGAAATGAAGAAAGGAATTACACTAAGTAGGTTTTCTATAGATCTTAGATGAAAACCTTTTCAAACTTCTGTCTTTATAAACTGTGACATCCAAATAATTTAATTCATCCATAGTGATACTGAAAATGAATCTCAAAAATTCAGTAGAAATGGATAGATATCTTATAAAATCAACCAAAGATTTCCTTGTTCCTTTCCAAATAATACAAATGTCATCCTAAAATTTAGTGTAAAGGAGACTATGTTGATAAAACTCTGAATTAAGTGTGTACCTTCTCTCCCATTCATACAATACCATATTAGCAAATACAGGGGTGCAAGAAGCATCCATTGCAACCCCAGATATTTGTTGAAAAATGTCGCCTTCAAAATAAATATAGCTTTATTTTAACACCAATTCCATTGGATCTACTACATTCTAACATTCATTCCTAGTGAGAAATATTAAACTAAACACAACTTCTTCAAGCCATTCCATTCCCAGTATATGCGGGATGACAGTAAAGAGATCAACTACATTTACAAATCTTCAAGAAATTCAATATTCCCCATTCCCAATGAGGCCACAAGGATGTGTGCATTCATCTGAAATAAAGGTTTTAACTTAAAATCGATATACTCAGCTAGAGGATACGTTTAGATCCTGTAGCAGAAACAATCAACCTGAATGGAGGATTAGATAAAATCACCACTGTTGCAGAAGTTGATAGTTTAATGAAACAAACGGCACCAAAAACAAAACAGTAAGCGCTTTCACGTTCATCTAACGCTTCTTCAGACTTCAAACAAACACCATCAATCCACATCTTATATACATATACTTAATTAATTACTAATTTCACTAATTGATCATAAAACTTTAAAATGCCAATGTGCCTTTTGTAAAAATGTAAAAACATAAAAACATTCATGACTTCATTTCCCAATCACAATAATCATAAATAAAAGTGCAAATATAAAATTCATAGCTAAGTCATTTAAACATTAATAGTTGCAATATATATCAAAAGTCAACCAATAAATATCTAACTATATGTACTCATTTAGCTATGAATTTTATATTTACACTTTTATTTATGATTATTGTGATTGATCTAGACCCATACTATATATTTGATGTGATTTTAAAACCAAAATGTATGCACTGAAGAAGGGTTTTTAACCTGAAAGCTTTGCCGTGTTTTATAAAACAGTTTATCTTCCAGTTTCTTTGTGTTTTTGACTGTTACTTTGTCTTATATTCCGCATGTGTATAATGCATACCAGTATATTGCAGATATCATTCTTCCGTGAAGAATGCCATTGCAGACACCACACATGGGTTCTAACTGAGTATATTTATGACTAACAGTATGCAGGTAGTTTATTTTTTTACACATTTATTTCTGTAATACAGGTTCCATGCATAACTTGACATAACTGCAGTTATGAGTTGCATGCTTTGGGGCTATCTCTGTCTTATGCTATCTATACACATACATCACATGGGTAAGTAAAGTTTCTGGACATTGGATAATGCCACTTTTTAATATCTGTATGCACTTAGACTGTTATGTGTATTCTTTTGCTGGGGAGTGTGTCTGCTATCATTTAACTCTTATCGTGCATGCCTACATCTTCCAGCCACTTCTACAGCTGGATGTTCTCCCTCAGAATCCTCATCTGCATGGGCTGCAGGTCCTGGCCTTGTCTGAGTCCAGGAATGTGTGTTCCTGTCCCTTGCTGTTCCTGTTGCAGCTGTTTCTCAAGATGATATTGTGCAAAATGGCAAAGACTGTGAGAATGTCTGCACAGGTGCCTTGGTCATACTGCAGGACACCACTGATGTGTTGAGACAGCGAAATCCTGACTTCAGCATGCCAAACACATGCTTTATGATCTTTCTAGTTTGAGCGTGGGCATTGTTGTATCCTTCTTTGGGGGTGGGGGTGCATTTCTGATGAGTGTCATGAGCCACAGTTCCAGTGCATAACCAGCAATATCCAGTAGACAGCCTTATGGAACATCATTCCTAGCAAACCTTGTACAAAGCTGTGAGGTGTGCTATATTTGTGAGTCACACTAACAGCCTGGGTTGCCTGCAAACACACCGAGGATGATCTCTCGAGCATTACAGACAACCTGGCAGTTGACCGAGTTGAACCTTTTCTTGATGATGAGTGTCCTTTCCTGTTCACCAGGTGGGCTTTTATTTCTATGTGAGTGCAGTCTATGGCCCTCAAACATTCAGGGAGATGTGGCACAGCACAATATTCTTGCACTGTAATTGTTCTCTTCTCTGGAGTGTGTGAAAAATATATGTGCCACCTTGCATATTCTAGCATAACATTAAGACATTGGTGCAATATTTTGGAGGCTGAAGCCAGTAACACTTCCAGTATGTCCCCTGTGAGTCTCTGGAATGTACCAGTAGTCAATATCCTTAATGCCACACATACTTTAGTTTCCACTGGTATAGCTTAGGTTTTCAATTTCCCCTGTGCCTGAGGTGGGGGGGTGGCAGATGTTGCAGAGTTCCTGTAGTGTTTCCCTATCAACCCTGTATCACTCTGCTATTTCAGTATCATGCAGCCCATGATATGTTAAACAGGGTCTGAACACCCTTCCTTTTCTTGGACAAGGTCCATCAGTAACAGCCCCTAACATTTCCCTTTTTTTTTCTAAGTGTGATGTCAGCTGTATTCCAAAAGGTTTTGGAGTTCATACCAAAGAGCTACACCATCTCTATATGGTTACTCTATAGCTTCCTGAATGGCTCCACGTTCTTGGATTGGTTAATCACCAAGTAATGCATAGTCTGCTATTTACCTTTTTTTTATTTTGTGACAGCTTAATGAATACAAAATAATGCACTATAGCAACATGAACATTAGCCATTCATGTGCCTGGTACAATGTTTTTTTTAATTGTATTTATTGTTATTGTTATTGTCATTGTTATTATTAGTAGTAGTCATAGCAGTAGTAATAGTATTTATGTTTTGCTTACATTTTGCTGACTACATTAGCCTTATTAAGTCTGTTGTCTGTTTTCAGTGCCAGCTAAAGTGTTATTCATGATGACTAGAGGTAATATGTCAAGGGCATTTGGTAATTATCCATCTCTTTTAGACGAAGGAGCACCCCTCGTTATGATATATATTTATTATCCAGTGATAAAGTATGCTGGCATAGTGAAAACCACTGGGAAATGTGTCCCCTGCTGTGTGCAAAATTAAACATTGCAGTAGTACCATATTGCAGTGTGTAGTAAAGGGTATAAATTAACTGGTTTCTGATATCAATGCTTATAAGCAGGAGGAGCTTAGTGTAGATGCTGTCAATATAACATGGTGCATTGCCTCTAAGATCTGACTGTTGTATACCTTTGATGATCTTTTTTTATCCTTCCTGAATTTCTGCCATCATATTATTGTCTAGGAAAATGGAAATTATGCCCCATGGCTTACCACCTGCCATTCAGCACATTCAGTGCTGATCCTTCTGGTGTAGACCTCGCCTGCCCAGATATACAACCATCCTAGCCCTGAAAGCCTTCTACTACTGCCTGTTGACTACCAGTGGCTGTATATTAAGTTATCCATCTCTCCTAATCCCCCCACCCTCCCGGCTATCCAAACCAGCTAGGAAGGCTGAAGATGCAACTTTGTCTGCCTAACTTGTATTACCCAAAATAAGATGGTTTGTCTCTTGTCTTTGTTTTGCTTTATTTGTTTGGGACATTATCCTCCTTTTATCCTCCTGTGTGTGTGTGTGTGCGTGTGTGTGTGTGCGTGTGTGTGTGTGTGTGTGTGTGTGTGTGTGTGTGTGTGTGTGTGTGTGTGTGTGTGTGTGTGTGTGTATGTATATATATATATATATATATATATATATATATATATATATATACACATCCTGCAGATGTTGACTATTCCTCAGTCATGTATCCACCTTGGGTGGACCTGCTGAAGCTATACTATCCCACCACTGAGCCTGGGAAACATAATGAATCTCTTCAATAGGGGCCCTAGGACCAGGGGAAATCTGTTCACAAACCAGTAACTGCACCCCCTCCCCCAGTTTGTCTGCATAAAAGCATTGGAACTGGAGGTTAGATGAAAGGGTTGCTCAGCCTCTCAGCCACCAGCAGTGTCCGATATTCACTGGAACATGCCAACATGGCTGACACCAAGACTGCATGAGCAGCACAGGCGAGTCCTACTATTGACAAAGAAGATCTGCTGATTACTGATCCTCTCAAGGAACCATTGAGCAGGAGACCTCTATCAAACTTAATAATAACTGATAAAGAACTATCAAGGATGAAGCCTATCTGTAGCAAGCCTAACACTTCACAGCCCCTAAGTACCACATCTACATCCACCCTTTACCCTGCTAACCCCGAGGCTCTTAAATCACTAAGCTCAGCACCTTTGCTCAATCTCCTGCCCCTATACTGCATTCCTTAAATAAAAATGACATAACCAGTTTTGTTTGTTTTTTTCCCTATTGTTATTATTGTATAACTTCATGAGATTGTCATTCTAACAATATAATAGATCCTTATGAATATCAAAACCTACACTAGGCTATCATGCCTGTTTATCTTTTCTTACATTCAAAAACTGTTAAAACTAAAGGTATAATATTTCTATATTGCAATGTTGTCAGCAAACGAAAAAAATTATAAGAAATCAAGTTTTTATTAACCCACTATATTCAAATGACTCAATAATATGAAAGAGCTGTCTCCAATGAGATGAAATGTTAGTTCAAACAGGCATGCACACTGTCAGGTTTAAAGATTCAGTAAAATCAAATGTTCTGATATAGTTTATTACTTCAAAGTTTTCAGAAAAGAGATGCTGAAAGTATTGAAAGTACTGCAAACTGCAAATAGGTGACAGTCACCGTTGATAACAGAAACTCATTTCTTATTTATAACTTTAAACTTTATGATGCATTTAAAGATAATCATGCATTTTGTGTTTTTAATAGTAAAATACTTCAGCTGTGGCACAATAAAGGAGGATGTTAATGGGATTTTAAACTCTCATCCGAAAATTGAAAAATTTGATAGTCTGAATTTTTTGTAAAATCTGATGTGCAAAGCATTTACAAATACAATTCTTGTGTTAAACAATATATTTTTATGAGTAAAACTAAAAAATAATGTTCAGGAGATTATTCTCATGTTTTGAAATGAAAGTTTCCAAATGAAGATGTTACTGAGTTACATTAAGTTAATTATCAGAGGATGTGCGTGTGGTATCACAGCAATGTATAATCAGATTTATCCTGTTAATAGGCCCCTACCTATTTCTGAGGTAAAACATTCTTTAGAACACTAATATTCTTAAGAAAAAATCTTTATAAGAGTTTTAACATGTGAAAATCCATTAAAATATTGGAATCATTTGTTTGTTTTTCATATGATCTGGCACTGAATGACTACTTTTACTAGCGTTCAGCATGGTGGCCTTATTTAGCATTCAGTAGTTGACTAGTGAATAATAAATTATCTGTTTTGTATTTGCTAAATTGCAGCTTATATAATGCCACATTTAGATATTTCTAATTTGTAGGTAACTTTTATTTATTTTGGTAAACATTATAAACTTTGATTTCTTTGAACTTTATTAATAAACTACAGTAGGTACTAACAACAAATTGTTGCTTCCATGGAAAAATTAATTGTCCTACTGTTCAGTCCTAACTTCCCATAAATATGTGATTGATCTCTTGCCATTATCATGACAAGTTGCTTATCTTAGAAACCACTGATCTTGAGATCTGAAACAAATCTGGGAAGAGTGAGAGATAAGATCTATATGTTCTATCAATGTTACAGCTTGCAGGAGAGATAAAACTGCAGAAATGTATTTAGAATGAAAGTCCACCACACTTTTCCCTCTGTTATTTCAGGAACTCCAAGAAGTTTTATGGTATTTCTTCCTGTTCTGTTTCCCCATTCACAACTCCTGTCCTGAAAATATCTCTGTTGTTTTATCGGAAAATTGCATGGCATCTTTGTCTCGTAGTTATAGCATTAAAGTCATCCCCTGCAATTTGTGCATCTGATATCTTAACTCAGAAAATTGTTGCAATGTTTTTTTAATTGTGTCATACAAGATATCTTGAAATGTCTTGAATTACCTTTGTCATTCTTTGAATATAATTTATATTAATGTCTAAAACCATACATTTTTCTTACCCTAGCAACTCTGATCTACAGAGAGCTTCTTGTGGTGGAGGCCTTTGACTATTTTGGAAATGTGAAAGATTTTTCTGAGAGAAAAATCTTTAACATCTAAGCAGAAGAGCTAAAATGCATGCTCTGGACATATAAGTGACTTATTAGAATCTTTCCATGTCAGAATTCAAGTCAGTGGTTTTAATTCTGTAATACCAGCACATAAATAGAACTGCATATGCATCTGAAATAAATATTTTAACAGTAACATTTATTACCAATTAAGTCTAGTTTTGAAAGCAAATACAGCATTATTTTGTTGATGTGAACAGGGAGTTTATTCAAAGGTATTGGATTTCTGGGTTATGAATTTACCATGATAGTGGGTGTTGTTGATCTTGCAGTAAAGGACATTCACGTGTTTCACATGAGTATTATACAGACCATTGATTTTACAAAGGTGGAAGAGGCTGAAAGGGAAGGGACTTTCAGTGCTTGAAGGCTAAACAGAGATACCTCTCAGAAGCATATTTAAGGGATATGGCTTTTAATCTTTTTGGTAGTTTACAGTATCATTCCAAAATCCTTGTCAGAAGCATTCACTGTCTTTCCAGATAATCAGACTACTTTCTGAGTTATATTCCAGATAAAGCAATGCACTCAAAGCAAGGTCTACTAAGAGAATAGAATAGAATAGAGAAGCCAAAACTGAATGTCACATTTAGAAAATACCCTTGCAGAACAGCTGATCAAGGTAAATGGTCTTGCTACCCCCAGCCAAGACATGCCAATCAAAAGGAACATATGTCATTATTAACAAAGATCCTGAACTGCCAAACAATTGTGTCTGTTTTGAGAGAGTTACCAGCAATGCCGTATGAAGAGAGGTTCTGTCTTTCCCAAAGGTAACCAAATCTATGTTTTTGGCCTTTAATTTAAGAACATGACTGGTGTAATAGGCATTGCTCCGGTGTGGGCCCTGCTGAAGTAACTGAGTGTCTGAGGAGCAATTGACATTTGCACCAAGTTTAAAATCACCAATGGATTTTGTTAGCCATAGTCCCTAAACAACATGTTTACAATTACTGACAATTTTTTGTCAGCCACAGTCCCTAGACATCTGCTTTCACTTCTTTGAAGCTGATGCTGAATAGCAGGGGGACTACAACAAAACATTTTGGAATCCTAAAGGTTACACTCTCCAGACCAAAGTAGGAACCCACTGCCTTAACATGGTAGGTTCTGTTGGAGTATCAGTTTGCTACCTGCTAGGCAACAATCCAATTTAGTATGATAGCATACGAGATGGTGTCAAAGGCCATAGTGAAATCAAAGTAAACTGACATTGTTGAAGAAATTGACTGGATTTAGTACTCACAACCTACCTTTTTATCTCCAAATTAGTTTGGGTCCAGGGTTTGGTCGTATGTCATGCCATTATTTATTAGCTTGCCAAGTATGTACAAAATAACTTTACAGATTATATTTCTGAGCCTAATATGTCTCTAGTTTCCAGGCTGCCTTTGTCTTATGTTACTGCTATGGTCGTTTTCCACATTTCAAGGATATAACATAAGTAGACTTAATCTGAAAATGTTTAAAAGGTTTTTGGCTAAGTACTGATTTTTGCTTACTGGGACAATGTTGAGGATTTTATCAGGTCCCACTGGGATAGTATTTTTAGCATTGGATAGTGGAGATATAACATGTTACAAGATAGTTTTGAGAAATATAGAGCCATTGGTAGTGGGGAGGTAAACTTGGCTGTATTAAGAGCATGAAAGTAGCACTGAATTTGTCTGTAAGGAAATCAGCTTCAGAAGTAGTGTGGGATAAGTTCTGTTTCTAAATTTTGCAATATTACTGAAGAAGGCATTGTGCTGTGTTTATAGCTGTAGTGCCCACACATTTATGCCTAACTTTGTACTCCTTGATGGTGTGATTGAGGGTTTTATTAGTTTTTCCCTTAAGTATTTGTAGGGTGATGGCATGCTGATGATAGCTTGAAACTTCATGTAAACTCTGTTCATATTAGAATGCCTACAACATAGACAGGCAGAGCTTATTTCTAGTCAGGAAATGGTTTTCTGTTACAATGAAAGTAAGATAGCAACATTTTTTTTCACATTAAAGACAACCCTCCTTGCTTTTTATTAACATCTCTAGAGTCAGAAAGTGCCAAAATCTCAAAGTCTGATTTCCTTTGTTGTCTATTCATAATCTCAATATTTTGGCCAAAACTGTGATTATCAAAATATTTCAGAGGACATATGAAATGAGATATAATCAATCTTGTGGGCATCACTGTCTTCCTTGATCTGTATCTGCACACATTTCTTGGTTGCCTTTCTCAAATAAAATAAGAATTATTATAACTAACCTTCTGGTACTCTGTGATGTGGTTAGTACTATTTCTGAAAACATAAAAGACATCACAACTCCATAGTCCTGAAAAGCCAGGCTTATGCCTCATATTTTAAAAAAATGTGTACAAATTTCTACAGTGATATGGATTCTTGAATGCATATGATAATGATTGTAACACATAGCCTGATTTTTCATCTGACTGAAAAGGGAGCATATTGTTTGTTGGGCTACAAGCTTGCAGACCTGCTTCTTTTGCTGGTTTGATAGTAAAACTGCTACATTATATTTGTTCTACTGACATGAAATTCAATTAAGATTTTGTAGCAATGGATGAAAAACTGAGGACTGCAGCATGAGGTAACTCCCTTTACGCTAAGGTGAAGTGACCTCAAACTTGATCATATAGGTAGGAATGTGAAGGGTGTTCAGAACCCCCCCACTATGAAGACTGTATACATTTTGTCTGTGAAAAAATGAAACATTTCTTCTAAATTGTGATGAAAGTAATTTCACTGTGTTGCTTTTGAGTAGTGTCTAGGTATCAATGTTTTATGGAATGGCAAGCCTTTAACTATTATAATATACAGTGACTTAAAGGTATAACAACGTTTCCTTCATAAGTAATGATACATACATTCTTGACACTGTTTTCTATAAAAATTTCCAAAAATATCTATTGTAGTCTTTCCTTTTTTTTTTTTTTTCTTTTTCTCCAAGAGGCAAATGCCAAAATACAGGTATTGAAAAAAAAAAACCTTCCCACATGACCAAAGCATTTTAAGTTAACATCTTGTTTATTATAGGCACTTCAGTGTTGTTTGACTCAGAGTATTTTTTCTTTTTCTTTTAGACAATGGACAGATTAAAACTAAGTACTTAAAATTATATTGTAATCCACCAATTAAATTTTCACTGAACTGCATGCTCTACAGTAAGATTTTTACACTTGATTTTAGCCAAAAGGCCGAGAAGCGATACAGTAAGACTTTTATCAGTGATGGCATACAAGACTGACTAGTGTCACAAGGTGTATTTAATATTTTTCTGTAAATTCTGATTTGAAATAGTCAACGAAATATAAGATTTACATGCCTTAAACTCCAAACCAATATAATTAGAACCATTACTTTTGCTGATGATATCTCAATTCATCATGGTTTTACTAAAGTAAAATATACTTTTTTAAGGTGTCTAATCACTAGTAGAATCTTAATACTTGAGGCATTGCCTCTATTTTATTCTCTTAATATTAATCTTGGGGCAAGTAAGAATGCCATTAAGTCTTCAAATATTGAAATACCTAGGGATTAACTGTAATTTAGGTATTATTATTAGCTATTTTAAATGTAATTGGTGCAGCTCATTGTAGAAAATTAGGCTGGATTATGAAATGTGCTGCAGATTTCATTTCAATGGTGTCATTTATTAAAACAAATATCTTCTCCAGACTATATTACTTTTAGCTGAGTTCAAAGAAGTGAATGCAATAATAAATAATTTTCTATGAGGTTATAAAAGGCAGAATCATTTTAGATAAATTAAGCGAGCTTAGAATGAAAAAAAAATAAAATCACAATTGATAAATTGAATAAACAGAAGCAGAAAAGGACTGAAGATACTCTAGTTCTGCTCATGATTATATGTTAGTTTGTTAAGTTTTTTTGATTGCTAGTTATAGGAGGGTGGTGTAATGGTTAAGGTGTTTACTTTACAGATACAAAGAACAGGGTTTGATTCACATCTTTAGAAGGCAAATTGGCTGGGCTTAAACTAGACCACAAGGTTAGCTAGACTCGTACTTACCTATGAACATGTGTGGAGTGAGACTGGTCTTCATTGTTTGTGAAAATTCTGTCTTCATAATATACATGTCATATTAACTGCATCCATTATCTAATATGAGAGCTCTAAATACAATCAAGCAAATACTGGAACCACTAGAACACCGTGCCAACAATGTCAGGAAAATAATAATTGAATGTCTTTTTTTGAAGAGAATTAGGAAAGTCTTTTCTTCCCTGAGATATGCCCTAAGGATTTCTGATATATAATCAAGATTTAATAGCTCAAACGTGACTGCTCTTAGTAAAGAATAATTCTTAGCCATATATTCTAGAAAATCTAAATATCTCACCCAAAACGTGCACTGCATGCTAAAATTAAAACTACAAAATCAAGACTGTATAAGGATTCATCTCTGTATGTCCATTTTTCTGCAATTGTCTTTTTCACTTAGTCACTGAGAAGTTGACTGCTCACAGGAGTAATTAGGAGTTACTACATTTGTTCTACCAAACCTCAACCTTTGCTCCAAAGATGCACTGTATACTACTGTTATGCAGCACCTAACAGTTATGATGTGCTAACAGTAACAAATTAAAGACTCTTTCAGCATTCCTCAAATTAGACTTGCAGCTCTAATATCAGCACTATGTACCATGTCTCATTGCATGCACATTGTTTTAAACTGCCTTTTTCATCTCACCTTCTACAACTTCATTGCTGAATTGGGAGTGTATTTGGAACAAAAGAATCGTTCTATGTCATCTTGCTAATCTTGCCTAGAACCATTCTTTGGTTAAAAATAATATGCAAATGATTGTTAAGTATGTTTTCTACTTGTCACTACTGAAGAAATGTTGCAGATCTTAATAATATTATTTAGCAATGTAGATTTTATCCCGTAGTTACCACACTATGAATGGAATCCACAGCAAAACCTCACAGGACTTCTTTGCATTGAACATCTCCTCCCACCTTAGAACTGTTAAAATATTGGAATAACTTTTAATTGCTCTTATAGGAAAACATATTACCTGTTGCTGCTTTAACTGGCCCAACATTTTCAGTCAAGAATATTCAAATATTGTCCTTAGATAATTAAAGGTATCAAGACTGATCACAAACCAATAAGGAGGTAGTTTGGATTTATCAGCAGAGATGAATCAGAGAAACACTAGTCAGCATCAACAGACCAACAGAACTGCTGGGTTTTTTTTCTGGCAATTTTATGTCTTAATTCTAATTTGGTCTTGTCAGTATACACATTTCATATGTATTTCTACCACATCCATTTTGGATTTGTCAGTCAAATATAATCACATACCCACACATTTATATACAAAAGTGTGTGTTTGTGTGTGTGTGTGTGTGTGTGTGTGTGTGTGTGTGTGTGTGTGTGTGTGTGTGTGTGTGTGTGTGTGTTTTATGAAATTTTTTATGATGCTTTTGGAAAATTATACTTTTTGCATTTAGGAAAAAATGATGTCCTAAATCAATAGGCATCAGAGAGCTCATAGGTGGCCTAATAAAGTGCAATTACACTAAAACTGGAAAAGAGAATACTTATCCTTTGGAACTTTGCTGCAATATGATATTGGCATTCATCTATAAGTGGAAAATATTTACGAAAATGCTTCTGAAACTGTTCTGTTAAGACTCAGGTCAGATAAGAACCAGAACATAGTTCCTCACTGTGAATTTCTCCATGGAAACTAAAAATAAACTGGGCTGAACAATTTCAGAGGGAATTATCAAAAATGATAAAGGAGCAGAGCATACAAAATAAGCGCAGATATTACACACATGTAGTCAGTGTATTCACAATGGCATATCAAAGGCTGAGAGATGAACCTATTCTGTTGTATAAGAGTCTTGAAATATATATATATATATATATATATATATATATATATATATATATATATATACATATATATATATATATATATATATATATATATATATAGATATATATAAATATAAAGAACATTCTCATGGGGTAGAATAAGGACACATGGAGAAAAAAACTATTGTACTAAAATATTGTTATACATTGTTAGAATAATCCCTCATGAATAGCAAAAGATGTACCTACTACAGAGTACTATGAGATTAGCTTTGATTATGAAACTAGTGATTTTAAATGTCAGCTTGACAGCTAATGCTAAATGTAGGGGAAGATAATTACTTGAAATTTTGGGACATGCTACAGCATCTCCTGAAACACAGAGACTGAACTGCAGAAAAAAAAAACGACTTACATATATTAAGTCTGAGGTGACCCTTTCCCAGAATATTCCATTTCTCTGAGGTATGGTGGTCTCAGAGTTGGTTTGTGTAAGTTTTAGGGGTGTGAGGGGCTTTCTTTCCACATCAGGAGTGTAGGAGGGCTTGCCATTCCCGCAGCAAAAAAGAACTTTAATGGAGAAGAACAGTGTTCGAGATTCACTCTTCTCTTGAAGTTTCTGTCTTTTTTTTACTGCATGAAGGCACTGAGTATTTCAATAGGAAGCCCGTAGTAGAATGTTGTACATCTTTCCAGTAACAAACCGGTGAATTACGTAAATTCCAAGGGCACTGAAACCTTATTTTCAAGGATAGCTTACACATTTGTTAACAGTGTCCAACCTATCAAATTGCTTTACTAATGTAATGCTCACTACTCTTTTATTATTTGTATTATTTTTAATTTACTTCTGTTTTTTAATTTGCTTATAGTTTTAGAAATGTATTATGTTTGTTACTCAGTGACAGGAACCATGTGAAAATGAAAATGAAATGAAAGATTTATGACTGAGGGGTCAATGGATGGAGTAGATACTTACCTTCCTCTTGGTACAGCCATGCAGAGTTGGAGAAGTACTCACTTTTCTGTCTATGAAGTTAACAATAATACATGCTGTTAAACCATTCAAATAACTGTCAAACCATTACAAGCACATTACTTTTCATCATAATGGGAAATTTATTTCAGTTAACAACTCATGTTAAGAAATTGCACCCTTCCAAAGAAATTTCAGTTATAAAGTTCCTTTGGTAAATTCAGTAGCCTGTTTCAATTTTTGTTGTTTGGAGCCCACAAAACATCAGTACTTTTTGGACTTTTCCTCTTCTTGCTGTTTACGGAGAAGACATAGCAGAAATAGACATAGGACGATGAGCCAAAACTGAGACCCTTGGAAAAATTACAATGACGGATGACTATACAGGGAAGTGTTAGTCTGGCCAGCTTAGTTTTCTTTTTTTGTTGCAAATATCTTGGTCTATAACCACCACTGTCATGCTTTAAAATAACTAACTTAGATGGAATTAAGAAAATAGCATTACTTTCCAACAGCTTCTCAGCAGGTACAAACATCTTCATAAGAATCACTACCCATAACTGATGTCTAGTTGCAGTGACATTATCTGCCTCAACATCTCTAATGTGACTCACCATACAGACTGTCAGTTTCAAAAACAAACTCAAAAATGGTCCTGGAACTCCAGCATATTTACTTCCTACTTGCTGGAACATTGTTCTATTCCAGTTTATGCAACTTAGCATCTTTAATGGGTAGAAGAAAGGCAGCAAAATATTCTTATATGCATATGCATCACTGTCTCCTAGTTGGAAGGTTACTGGCAGAAAAATGAGTATGCATACACCACTGATCCACTACTTGGTGTTCAGCTAAAGGAAAACACTGTCAGATTAGATTAACAACTGCAAATTAAGAATTAATTTGAGTTAGTCCTTCATGGCTATTTTCAGCATTATATGCAAGTAAACATTTATAGAAGTACTTTCCTTGGCTCATGTGAGGGCCTCTTCAGGGCACACAGTAGCAGCTATTACAAGGCATTCCTGGGTAAGATAGTTGGTTACCCATGATAAGCCACTGTCCCCTCCATGGTGCCATTGTTTTCATAAATGCAATGCAAGTAATTTTTGTAAGTAAATAATGACTTCTGCAAAAACAGTGAAGTTCATTTAATTAACACAATGCAGCAAGTAAAGGAACTGCATGCTATGAAAATAAAATACCAAAAGGTGCATGTACAGTTCAGTTATATGCAATGTGTGAAATCAAATGCAACCACTACAGCACAGTAAAGGGGAGTGTAGCCCAAAATCTATTATGATGTCATACAGTATCGACTATAAATTAGAGGCATCAGTTTCTGGATAAACTAGTAAAGACTGTTTAATTTGTGCAAAAAAGAAGAATACAAAAAATCTTTCCTCTTTCCTGAGCAGAACACAAAATATCTTGTTACAATTCAGAGTAAATCATTTCATCCATGCTTCGCTCCATCTTCATTGCCTACCAAAAGTATCTGAATTGACTTTGCCAGAACAAATACACACACACACACACACACACACACACATATATATATATATATATATATATATATATATATATATATATATATAGATAGATAGATAGTTATTATATTCGTCCCTGGGATTCATTAACAATCGTGTAGGCTTCATGTAAAGTCTGAATGATTATAAGGGGACAGGGTGACAAGCAGCAGTTATAACATAATATGTTTGCTGCTTGCCATGCTTACTTGTTGCTGACCACCGTTTCATGGCCAGCAGTAAGTACCGCCAGCCAGAAAGCAGTGCCAGGAACACAAGCACAAAATGTAAAAAAACTATTTGCCTATAGGCAAACATATTATTTGAACATGTGTTGACACTTTATGTGAAGTAAAAGCAACTGACTTCTAATCATGGATGTGCAAGGGACATGAAATTGGGCTAATGTACAGAGAATAGAATGCTAATAGTGGAGGGATGATTATGAGGGGAGGGTAAATGCAAAAAATGTACCCAGTTAATGCATTCAAATGTCACAACTACACAAAGAAACATTTTTCAACAGAAATATGTCCATATTGATGGTACTAGATTTATATCCCTGCCTTTCATACTATACACTTTGCAGGGTTGTGTATTGACTATATCTGCCACACAACATAGTAATAGATCTTGTCACAAATTCATGAAACTACTGTGTAATGTAATAAAGGACATTTGAGGATAATATATGTAATATGATTTTGTCATAATAATGACAGGAAGGTAACTAGTTTAATGTCTGCACATTTACTGGATTCAAACCTTTGCCGTCTTTAGTTATGCAGTCTAGAGAACACTGTATGAACAGCCAGAGAGACAGGGTAACTCATGGAACTAGCTTGGTATGGCTTATTTTTGATAGCATGATGTAAGCATTGTGTTTCCACAACTGTTTATTGCTTGTGGTAATAAAAGTTTATAGGGTAATCCTCTGCAAGTAAAAATATATCTCCTATATGGAAGTTTAAATAAGGGATACAGTCATGGACACAGTAATACATGACAGTACAGACATTCACATTAGTTATTCAGTGGTGGATATGAGTCACCTTCCTATCCAGTTATACAATCTGTACAACACAGAAATAGTTGCAAGCACCACAGGAGAAACCTGAACTATAAATACACAGTGTGCATTTTTGACATGCTTGACCTCATTAGTGGACGGAGAAAAGATGTTTAGGGTAAGGGGATGGGAGCATACTATCCTATGTTAATACCTTCCCTTGACTGGGGGAAGCACATCTGTTCAGGAAGCTGTGCATACCTGGCATTATAGCCACACACGCAACCTCCTCACTGTGAGATTTGAACCTCTTATCTAGCTAGTTTCACAATCTAGAGAAAACAGTATTAGTTGTAAGCCCCACAGGAGAAGTCTGTCTCTCAAAGGGGAGATATTGCACTGTTGATAGGGTGACCTCATAAATGTGTTGCAGAGAGGGTTTCTCTGTTAAAAGTGTGAGAAAGTGCAGAGGGAGCTATGCCTTAAGTTAAATGCATTTGCCTCAATGGAAGGAGACACAGCACATTTCACATGGAGGTGTTACTCATCTGTCACTAGACTCACATCCCTCACAAACAAACAAACACAAGTTCCCCATACTGAATAATGAACCTCCTACCCATCTAGTCACACAATCTACAGAGAACAGTATTAGTCACAAATGCCACAAAAGTCTGACTTTAATAATGTGAAAAATCAAATCTGTAAGTTGTAAAACTTCACTGTTCAGAACCGCTGGTACTGTGCATCACAGGTTTTCAGGAAAAATGCATGTGTGTGGACAGGCCGACATAATAACACAGGGTTTGTCCCATGTAATGACATGCTTCTCTGTTAAGATTTATATAGTGTCCATCATGTGCATTGCATTACTGTGAGAGACAAACATGTTTCACAATACAGGATATGAATAATAATTATAATTGTAAACCACTGGATTATCAAGCAAACATTCATGCCACTTCATTCTAGGATGATTGCATGGAAATAGTAAACATTCATAGTGTCACTGTCACTTACCTTGTCTCATGCTTGCACAGTTGACACTACAAACAGGTTACTCAACATTGTAACACAGTTGCAAGTGTAATCATTGAAGTACAGACATACATTAACAGACTGCCTTAACTGAGTCAACATCACTGTAAAATCCAGATACTTTGCTTTCCAAATTCAGTACAGATATACAGACATTGTACAACCTAAACAATTATTTGTTATAAATCTTTTTTTTTTTTACTTTCTTATCTGAAGCACAGCATTGGAAAGCTTAATAATGCTGCTAATAGCAAAGTATTAGCCTCTCTGTAATCATATCTTGAGATGTTAAACTTAGAATGAGAATTAGCAGTAGTTTATGCTGGACTTTGGCAACTTTCAAGCAAATAACCAGTATACACATACAACCATGCCTGAATTTGATTGAATACAGAATAGACATGTCTTATGGTTACATTTCTGTTGTTATGATTTAAACATTTGTCAGGATAGTTGCAGTCCTTCAATCCTATGTATGCTTCTGGTATATTATGATACACATGAGGGACAAAGCATGGCATTGCTTATTGAAACATAGCTTGTGGAAAGATTTTGAAATCAATGAGATGCATTTGATGATACGGAATGGGTGAGAAGAGATGGAATATTAGAGACACACAGAGCACATATAGAAATTAGGTGATTATTTTAGTCTTCATTTCTGCACATGTTTGTATTGTGTTGCTGCTGGCTTCATCACACTAATTATTCATGTAAGATCTGTAATAATTAGCCTTCACAATAGGGAGAAAGCACATTACTACAGCAGCAGGATGATGGTGTGTTAGGAAAGTCTGTAGCCAACACTTACGCCCACAAGGGTCATACCAAGCAGTCAGAAACACTTTGACTGACATCTAGATTTGAACCTTGACACTATTCCAAAAAATCTAAAGACATGAGCATTTTCTAAACACACCACACAAGAACTCCTACTTCATAAAGTTCCAGTGTGAAAATAGATTGCTGAAAAGGAGAATGTATGTATCACTCTTCATTGCCCTCATGACAACTGTATGCTGCACATTTAACTCTTCAGCTTATTCAACTGAAGATTAGTCTGACTACACATATCTAAGCACAGTAACAGGAGGGCACCAAAGTAATGTGCCTAAGGCAAAAACTCACAAGATTTTGCCATAAGCTGTGCACTTCCATTTAGCCTCAGTCACAGTTGGTGCTCGGAAATGAACATTGTGCAAATGCTGAGGAGAAAGACTGATGAGACAGAAGGGAGAAGATATGTAGAGAAGGGGAAGGGGGGAAGGACCAGGTAGACTCTGACACAAACAGGATAATGGTGACTCATAACAATATGTAGGCAACAACTACACATAAAACAATGTAGATAACATTTAGCTAATGCCTGGATTAGAGCCTTTAAACATATCTAAAATGCCTGCCTATTAATCCAAACATTAGCTCACTATGCCACAGGAGAACTCCTACTTCACACCCTTTAAATTACAAAATTGAAGGACAGTGACAACTTACTGAAGCAGAAGGGGTGAAGAGAAAAAGAGAGAGCAAGAGAGAGAAAGAAATAGCAGCAACATTGTTTTCTGGGACAGGTAGAATCATCTCTATGGTGTGTTCCTCTTACTTGTTATTCCATTATTTATCTGTCATGGTCTGTACAATAAATTGTTTATTATATGGCTCAACAAAGGATAGGAGAGTACAAGAAACATGAAGGCATAAACATGATGTGTGGCATAATAAGTGACCCAATGAGGATTAAATGTTTTTGAAAATGTTTTCTTGTTGCACTATTCAAATAGTACATTAATGGAATGGTGTAAATGGAGATAAATACAGATGTTTGCAGTTAACCATATGACAGGAATATAAAGTATCATGAAGTAAGAATCTGACATACAATTGTACTTGAACTCATGACACTAAGCCAACACAGCAGTTTGTAGACAGGGGAAGTAGTTTAATAAACCACCTAGCAAGTTTTACCTTGTATTCAGCAGCCTGACAGCTGTTAGAGTAACTGTCTCACAGTAGTGCCTTTACTCAGCCTTTAGTCTGTATTCCCATAGCACAGTAGATTTATTCCCATTAGCATAAAAGTAACCAGACTATTGTCCTGAAATTAGAATCTTCAGCTTTTGCCATACAAAACTGAATGGCATTTACTGCCACTCAACATTGGTACAACATGTCAACCTCCACGCAAATGAAGTTAACAAGCTGAAAAGGCAACAAAACTACAAACTGAAGTAAAAGCCACAAAAGTCCAATGGTATACAATCCCCAGTCTTTTCAGAACAATAAGATGCAAATTTCCAGAAAATGCTGCATAATGGACAGGACCATTAAAAAGCTCTTTAATA
This sequence comes from Protopterus annectens, assembly GCF_019279795.1. NCBI lineage: Eukaryota > Metazoa > Chordata > Ceratodontiformes > Protopteridae > Protopterus > Protopterus annectens. The sequence goes on from NC_056725.1 coordinate 336,187,542, forward strand.
AAAATTATTTAAAATAAGATAAACACTTTTGTTTTGTTTCATCACAAAACTCCATCAGATGCATCCAAGGAAGTAGGATCAAGAATTTATAAAAGACATCTTTTCTTAAAGCCTTTCATTTTAACAAAGTGGAAATAAATATACATTCATTAATACCTGTCCAAAACATCACCTTATAACACCAGCTACCAAAATGCTTCCCTTCTGTCTAGAAATAAGTGCCATTTGCCTCCTCTAACCCTTTGGAGGATCTGCTTAATAACTACAAAATAAAAATAATAGTTGTGAAATTCTGTTACATGTTTAGCCAGAGCATTCTAATTTTGCCTTTTCATATATCATAACGATGTTCATACATCCTTTCATTTAAGGCACATTCAATTTTTACAATATAAAAAGATGGACATACCTGACAGCAGCACAAACCACACCGTTTCTGTTACAATCAAATTTTTCTCTAACCCAAACATGTTATTTTATCCAAAAAGAGTCACTCACTTTGATCCATTTAGAGAATGAGCCTCTCCCACATTTAGTCATTCTAAAATGTTTTGGTGTAAAAGGAGCCTCAATTTTCTCCCATGGCCACACCCTGGTTTTGGTGATACAATTTTCCTTCATGGAAAATATAACTGTTGGTAAGCTTTTGTTTTCAGGAAACTCACTGAACTAGTTTAATTTTTGGGATCCCCAAAATACACAAGGACCTTAATAACCCCACTATGCATCTTATTGTGGACAGTCAGGGATCTATCACTTAGGCATGTGCTAAGTTTGTGGATTATAATTTAAAAGACATACTTACGACTGAACCACAAGTTTGCAAAACTGCTGGGAGATCTTAAAAAAACATCAATAACAGTGGCCTAATGGATAAGTTATTGTTCTCCCTAAGTCAGGGATTGTGGGTTTGAGTCCCATCTAGGGTAACATACTCTTGATACAAGTGAAGCTTTTTTTCAGGATGCAAGGTTGGCATAATGGTTAAAGTGTTTACCTTACAGAGGCAAGTTGCTAGGTTTGAGTTTCATGTGGGTTAATTGGCTAGACTTAAAATGGCTTACACGGGCAGTTAACCTAGTACTAGTCTATGAAGCTATTTGTTATAAAACCTCTTTTTAAGGGCAACCTGGATAACTGGATGTGAAACAGAAAATACAGCCCTGGGATTCCACCCGTTTCCTTGCTGGACAGGGGCATTGGGTGATGACTTGTCTAAACATGGGCTAAACTCTTGGCTAGGCTTATAAGAGCCTCAGGGTCAATACCCTAGTAACTTCCTATGATAACACTACCTATGTGGAGACTGACCTACTAGTCATGATTGATGTGGTTGAGTTATACACTGTGATACCTCATGAGGTGGGATTATACTGGTTTCATAACTTTCTTGAAAACAAAGACTTGAACAATAATCAGACTAGTCTGCTGGAAGATTTGTTGCACATTGTTCTTACCAACTGCATTTTCTCAACAAAGGACAATTGTATCATCAAAGCCAAGATATTGCCATGGAAGCAAATTGTGGCTCTGTATACACAAATATTGTACTGTCTAAATGGGAACAAGCCTTTGTGTTCAATGACCCCTTTTATATGTCTGCGAGATTTTACAACAGATACCTGAATGATTTGTTTATCATCTGGTGGATACTGAGGAGAAGCTGATGGAATTTATTAACTATATCAAATCAAGCATAGAGTTTTTGAAATTTACAATGTTGTTGTTGTTTGTCTTTTGGCTTTTTCTCGGTAAGGGGTCGCCACAGCGGAACTCCATTCCACTAATGATTGGCAGTAATTTTTTTTACGAAACGCCGAGGTGCCAGCTCGATGCCCAACCTTCAATGAAGGCACGCCAATTTACGCACACATGTCTTTCGAACGCTACCCAACCACGGGGAGGACATGCAGACTCCACACAGAAGGCACTCCTAAGCCAAGCCCAGAATCGAACGGGCGAATCTCTTACTGTGAGGTAACAACACTACTGCTGTACCACCGCGGCATATGCAGTTTTTGAAATTTACAATAAATAAGGATAAGTTTAATATTTCTTAACTGGATTTTTTTTTTTTTGTTTTTTTGTCCAAGTACTCGAATAATGATCATTATGTTTCAAGGATTTATTGAAAGACAACTTACTCCAACTCCTTCCTCCATTTTTTGAGTGCTCATCCCCTTGCCCAAAAGAAATCAGGAGTAAAGAAACAATTTGTGAGGATCACAATAATGGTTACCTTGGAACAACACTTCTGGGAAGAGTGTGCTGTCTCGGAAAACATGTTTCTGGTAACAGGCTGTCCAAAAGACTTTGTAAATGGCATCAAGGAGGATGTGGTGATGAAAAGGAAAAGAAATTACTACATCCCAATACTCAGGAATAATGGTGCTGTTATAATTGAAACTGGTGAAGAAGATAACAATGGAACCGAAGATCTTGGGAGTGCCTTTATTACCGACTTTAACCAAGACCAACAGACTATAAGAGGGATACTTAAGAAGAATTGGGATTTATTTAAATGAAACCCAAAGAACTTTTACTACTACTTCCAGAACATCCTTCTGTGGTTTTCAAAAGAGGGAAGAACATAAAGAAGATTTTGGAAGGTACAATGCTTAATTACAATCCAACCAGTAACATTTGTAGTGTGACCAAATGTGGGAGATGCTCATTCTCTAAATGGATCCAAGTGGGTGACTATTTTTGGATTTAAAAAAAACATGTTTGTGTTAAAGGAAAATTTGATTATAACAGCAAAGGTGTGGTCTATGCTACTGTCTGTCAGGTATGTCCATAATTTTATAGTAGAAAGACTGAATGTGTCTTAAAAGAAAGGATGTATGAACATCTTTATGATATACAAAAAGGCAAAATTAAAAATGTCCTGTCTAAACATGTAACAGAATTTCACAACCATTACTTTTATTTTGTAGTTGTGCACTTATTTCTAGATAGAAGGGAAGTATTTTGGCAGCTGTTTTTTCAAGATGATGGTTTGGCCAGTTATTAGTGAATTTATCTCCATTTCCAGTCTGTTAAAATTAATGGCATTAATAAGATAATGCAGGTTTCCCTTTAAGGGGGACACTGGCTCAGTTTTGACACTTTGGCTGCTGAGGAGTGGCATACATACATTTTTGACCCTATTTCCTTGGATTTATCTGATGAAGTTTTGTGGCGAAACAAAATGAAAGTGCTTATCTTATTTTAAATAATTTTTATGATATACAAAAAGACAAAATAAAAATGTCCTGTCTAAACATGTAACAGAATTTCACAACCATTACTTTTATTTTGTAGTTGTGCACTTATTTCTAGATAGAAGGGAAGTATTTTGGCAGCTGTTTTTTCAAGCTGATATTTTGGCCAGTTATTAGTGAATTTATCTCCATTTCCAGTCTGTTAAAATTAATGGCATTAAGAAGATAATGCAGGTTTCCCTTTAAGGGGGACACTGGCTCAGTTTTGACACTTTGGCTGCTGAGGAGTGGCATACATACATTTTTGACCCTATTTCCTTGGATTTATCTGATGAAGTTTTGCGGTGAAACAAAATGAAAGTGCTTTTCTTATTTTAAATAATTTTTATTAAAAAGGTATTTTTTAATGGTCCTATCCATTACACAACATTTTCTGGACATTTGCATCTTGTTGTTTGGAACAGACTGGGATCGTAAGCCATTGAACGTTTGTAGTTTTTACTTCAGTTTGTAACCTCCACCCAAATGCTGAGGACAAATAGTGAATTATTTTTAATGGTCCATTTCTGGCCATGTGTATTATGTGTGATTCTATTTTTGACCAGATTAAACATGTGAAAAAGGGGCTGCTAGGGCAGCGATGTAAATGGGGGTGACAAACAGAGGGTAGAACACAGAGGAAAGAGTACAGGGATTTTGCAGGACAATGTGGGAGAACACCATACTTATCCACTTTTTTATAACATAATGTAGAATTGCACAAATAGTTTTATGACTTTGGATAGTCACTATGCCAGGGATGGGTCAGCATAGTAAAATAATATTGTATATCCAATTGGACCAAGTCAAGATGACACATTGACAAAGTAAAGAGCTATGTACGAAGAGTAATTTTTGGGTGGGGGCAGGTGCCCACATTTTTTTTAGTAGAAGAATGTTGCAGAATACTTAGGAGTGAGAGGGTCAGGTAATTAAGACAGTTTAGATAGCAGGGATAGAAATACAGGACATGCAATACAGACAGGGATGATGATGGACAGAAAAGGTTGGGGGAATAACCTGATTGAGGATATGTAGAGGACTTCAGTTGTTTATCCACATTCAGACTGAGAACAGTGAAAATCTAGTCTTCACCCTCAGAACAGTCATCACTGTTTCCTGTGTCAGCTGGCTGAGTCAGTGCCATATGTGGCATCATTTTGTGCAATACAACACGGGACTTTTTCTATCCAGCCAATTCATGCACTAATGCCCCTCTCCACAATGCCCTCTACCAATCCTGTCATATCTGGTGACAAAGTCACCACCTCCACTTCTACTGCTCCTGACGCGTACCACTGCACCAGCAGCTGGGGCAGAGATACCTTATGCATGTGGAGAAAGTAGGACAGAAGATGTGGACGCAATGCTGACAGGTTGTCACCCAGATGTGCAGGGTGGCTGTGCTGCCTGTGATGCTGCTGCTGCTGCTGCTGCTATCACCTATGGAGGTATGGCTGTCCAAACACCAGTGGTCAGTCTACCTACCTATGCTTATTGTTATTTCATTTTCAGCAAGAATGCTTTTAAAGAAAAAGGAGAGATAAGGTTGGGAAGGCAAAAATGAAATAATTAGATTAATGACGTGACGTTACTTAAGTATTTCAGTATATCCAACATTATGGCAAATATATAACTATACCATGGCCAAAGTCAAATATGATGGAAAGAATGCATGTGTCATAAAATCAATCAATCAAAATAGTATGAAATGGCTAATAGAATCATGTATTTTACTGCAGTATTTCAGATATCTGATTTCTAAAGTAATAACTACATTTACCAAAATTGAATTGCTAACATCATGCAGTATTGAAGTTGAAAAATTTTAAATTTGTAGTCTTTAAAAATAAATCAAATATAAGTTTATGAGTATTAAACCCATACACATTTCATCTGATGTACTAATTGCCTAATGCAATAAGCAAGCATGTAGGTTCAATATAAAAGTTATAGGTATGCCTGCTCAAGATTATATACAGTGATAGACTGAGAATACTTCTGTGCCTGATACTTATTTTGATACTTGCATATATACTGTGACAATGTTGTTACAAATGGCATTCTGATTCCTCTGTTAATATTTCTTTCAACAGAATTTAAACCTCACATCAGCTGTCTTTGCTCTTTATGATTACTGTTATTATACCTTAGCCACAGAAAAGGTTACCTGAGAGGTTGAATTTATTCACTGAGTGCAATTGAGAGTGCTATCCAAACTGCTGATGGCCATGCACCACCACCATGCTTGTTTGCACTACAGAAGGCAGCATAAATTCAAATGAGTTAACTGTGTTTGGGATCTGCTGAGTGGAGTGCAAATGCAAAAGGCATTAGAAAATAAAGAGAAAAAAGTTGGTAGGAAAATGCATTCAGTCAATGGATATATCCATTAATGACCAGAGCAAGAAATTAATTCAAGTGATACATTCATCCTTCTCCCATCTGCTTGCAACATCAGAAATATAATTCCTGGGGAACATTATCAGATATGTAGTTAATGACAAATAATGTGGAAGTGAGGAGACAGCACCTCTCATGCTGTTAGCACTACTGAGAACAGTTAAGTTTTATACAGCAACAAAATTATATAGCAAAATGTTTGTGCATATGCATTCACCCCTCTGTAAAATCATCAATTAACTGGATATGAACCCTGCATCACCTGTCTTAAATCTCTAAAGTCACTTCTAGTATACCTTGTGCCACACGGATAGTAAGCTGAGAAGTGGAATTTATTCACTATGTACTTCTCAGAGTGCTGACAGCTGTGAACAGGTACCATGCTTGCTTATATCAGAAAGTTAGGCAGTGAAATAGGAGACCACTGCCAGTCCAGAGTGCCCAATGCCAAGTGGTGTGCAAACTATGATGAAAAAAAGGAAGAAAAGACCACTGAAAAAAGGGAAATGTTATAAAATAGTATTTACAATATACAGCTGTGATATTGCATCAATTTTCTTGTATTTCAAAATGGACATCTGCTCCATAAATATCATTATGTTCAAAAAATGCAACCATCTCTGGATTAGAACCCATGACATAATGGCATTCATAAGACACATGTGAGATTATTAACAGTATGTGCCACCCAAACACACACACACACACACACACACACACACACACACACACACACACACACACACACACACACACACACACACACACACACACACACACACACACACACACACACACACACATATGCATGCACACACACACACACACACACACAACCTTGACTGTAAATAGAAAAATAGGTTACATATACTCAAGGTGTGACATAGCATCAACCAACTTTACCCTGTACAACTGACACAATTTCTGACCTTTCTCCTGTGTAATTTGCAGTTAGATGTGTGCATAACTGTGAAAATGGCAACAGGGGAAAAAAACTTTCTTCACACAATATAAAATGAAAAAATGCGAACACTGTACTTCTTTTCTTCTCTTTATTTTGTGAATATCATTCCCATATCTGTGCTTCCCTAACAAGACTGCTATGCTCTTTGTCTTCCAGTTGATATAGGTTTGATTGATTAATCTACCTCCTTAGAAATGCAGATACAGCTGTACTCAGAGGCAGAAAATAAATGTTAGGAATGTTGTTCTCCTAACTCACTAAGTGTTAGTCAAAAAATGTCTTGTAAGTCCCTTCTACTGGACACAACTTCAGCACATGTACATCAAACAGGACTAACTGTGAAACACTAATTGATACTTCAGGCAAACTAATCATTCCCTCTTGCAAGGAAGTAGCTGCTAACAATTCACAGTGCTGGTCCTTGCAGATGTAGGGTGGTGCATGCCATCATACAGGTTCTTACATCATGTTTACATTCCCTATGTTTAGCACAGATTTTGAAATTCATGAATGCTGATGATTTTGCAGCTATTCTGCATGCTCACGGTGCTGAGAGGGCTGAATATACACTGTGTAAAGGTAATCATGGGAGAGACAATTTGGATCCAGAAAACTTGATACTGCTGCTTAGTGCTACTTGTTTTGAAAACATGCTGCTACTTTCAGAAATTACTTGCTGCAAAGGTAGGTTGCTGTTAAGAAAACAAAAATGATGGATTTTAGTTATTGATTGCAATTCACAATACAAGTATTGATTTACTATCTGTATTATTTTCAGAAGCTGTTGGCATGGACATGTTTACCACATGTATTTCTAGACCATGTGGTATTTTTTACTTAACTGATAACAGTTTACTGCTAATTTCAATCTTGAAAGCTGACCACTCTGTTGAGAAGGTGTTGTATTAATTATTATAAATGTCATGGGGTCTTTCATTAGTAAGAGTGACAATTTTGTTAAAGTTCTGACATCTACCTGGAAGCCCTCCCCTGAAGTGCCTATCATATGAAAAAATGTTAATATATATATATATATATATACATATATATATATATATATATATATATATATATAGATATATATATATATATAGACACACACACACACACACACACACTCACACACACACACACACACACACACACACACACACACACACACACACACACACACACACACAGACCCAGAGACAGAATTATTTGGAAAACAGAGTCAATGAGGAGGGAAAAGGAGTGGAGATTAATGGGGGTAGTCCAGTGTGCAATAATGATGTCTATCAGATGTATCTTTTCCTGCAGCTATAAAAACAATTGTCTTTTGTTTCATCTATGATTTGCTTGGGGATGCTTATCATCCCTGTTTCATCTCTCAATTTTATATGTAGGGGCATCTGGAGCTGACATTGCACAAATACCTGTTCATGGTAAGCATACTTTCTGTATTCTTACTAATATCCAACAGATTGATGTATGAGAAACTGAAAGGTATTTGATTTCAGTACATTAGCACTTTATAAGTCTTAATATACATTTCACATAACACAGGTTAGGTCATTGATTATTTTCTTTTTAATTTACTTTTTCTTAGGTGATCCTGCCAGTGGCAGTGTGGAACTCCTGCCTCCTGATGCCAGAGTATCGGTAGCCTCTGAGGATGTTGCCAGTGATAAAGAAGCATAGACTGGGGATGCAGAGGGTCAGTCTGACATTCAGATTGTGCCTTCAACATATGCTGCCCCTATTTCAGAAACAGTCAATGTACCTATGCATACCCATGACACAGATACCCGAACTATATGGCAGGCTGAGGGTGACACAGTTGATTAGGTTAGTTTGGTTACTCCATTTGCAGAACTGGGTGATTCTTCCCATAGCCAATGTGTGCATGAGCTGCCACCAAATGGGTTGTTAGAGGTGCCTGGAACAGAACTGATGCCCACCCTTTTACTGATGTTGGTGTGTCAGTAGGTGAAACATGACATTTGTGTACAGCCATTACAGAGTCTCTGGCATGTTCCACAAGGGCCTCAGAAGAGATAGTGTGAGTACTAAATAATTTGTACTTTGATATAAGGGACTGCTTGAAGCTTGTGGGTAACTCCTTGAACAGGATCAGGTAGTGCCTGTAATGGAAAGTCTGCTGGAGGAGGGTCAACATCTACTTGGTCAACATCAGCCAGTGCTATCCAACATGGCTCTGCAAGTTGACGCTCCCATAGTGTCACTACTTTCAACACTCCATCAGTGATTGTGGTGCCCACACCCAGACATGGTAGGCCACATGGTCTTGGTCCTGGAAGCTGTCATAATGAGGCCTCATCCTCAGCAGATGTCAATCATGGTCAGATAGCAAGCCCAAATTCTAGTCAGTGCTATGGAACTAACAATGAAACTCCTGACAGAGGTAGATTTCATGTTTGGGGCAATGACGCAGAACTGACTAGTGTACCATGCATGTTTCACCTGTCCAAGATGCCAGGATGTATTGCTAGCACACTGCCTGATTGTGTTCATGCAGACACACACACGTTTAAACAAATACTTTCCCATACCACCTCAAACACACTCACTATACTTATCTAAGCATTACTGTTGACTGCTAAGCATATCTTGCTACTGACCCTGCAAATTGTATATGTAAGGAATACATTTTTGATTTACTTGTACGCACTTAATTCTTTGGTGTCAGACATGCCCTCCTGCCCTCCTCTCACACACACACAGTGTGCAAGTCATGATGACTGTGATCTGCCCTTTGCACATTTCTTTGTGAATTCAGGTTGCATGTATGTCTGATATGCAGAGTAGATTGCTAATGCTTGGTTAAACAGAACTTTCCTTTAATGTAATTGTATTGCAGAATAAATATTTTTAATCATAGTTCATAATCGGTTGCATGATTGCTCCTGTAATTGTTGCTTCTCACTGTATTTTTATTATTGTTGTTACTCATGCAGTCAAAGTAGATGTTTAAGTCTTGCTTACTATCATACTTGTGCAAATAATGCTACCCTAGACTTGCTCATTGTTTTTTATACAATGGCCAACTGAAAGGCTTGATGCATCAATTATAATGTATTACTGACATTGCTGTACATAGGCTCATGTAATCACCTTGGGGAAATATGAGAATTTGCATAACGCAATAAACATTTATATAGCTGTATTGGTTTTTCTGTGCAGGTTCCTGGCTTACCTTGGTAATAATGCAGAAGTGAGACTTATCCTGGGGGGGGGGGTGCTTGTGTCTGAACCTAACAGAATACAATCATTACATGGTTAAGTAAAGGTTTTGTATTTTGTCAGACACCATTTTTAATATTTGTATGTGCTAAGGCTGTTATTCTTTCTTTTAGATATTCAGTGAGTGCGCTATCCTTTGCATTCCCATAGCCGTGGGATATTGTGTACACCTACATCTGCTGACAACATCTGCAACTTGTGGTTCTCCATCAGACTCCTCATCTGTATCTGCTGGATGTGTTGGCCCTGCCTGTGGTACTGGGAAAAGTGTCCTGCCCCTAGCTGTCCTTGTTGAAACTGTCTCCGAGGATGATATTATGCAACATGGAATAGACTGTAAGTACTTTAGCAGCGGTGACTGTATCACACTACAGGGTACCCCATGAGGTGTTTGGACAATGGAATCTTAATGTGAGCAAGCCATATAGATGTTCTATGATATTCTTAGTTTGAACATGGGTGTCATTGTATCCTTGGTAAGTGGCGTTGTGTGGGTTTTTCATGGGTGTCATAAGCTGCTGTTCTAGGGCATAACCTGCATCATCCACTACATTCCCTTGTGGAAAGTAACCCCTAACAAACCTTGTGTACAGCTTGCAGGTGGCCGTACATTTGAGTCTTGAAAACTATCTGTATTTCCTGCACAGATATTGTAGATGATCCCCACAGCATTACAGACAACCTCACCATTTATAGTGTATCTTTTTCTGTTGATGTTCTCCCTTCCCTGTTCATCAGGTGGGACATTTATTTCTATGTGTGGGCAGTATATGGCCACCAAAACTTCAGGGAAGTGTATAAAATTCCTGCATTGTTCTTGCTCTCTTCTGTGGGGTCCTTGGAAACAGATATGCCCCCTTGCATACTGTAGCATTGCATTTAGAAACTGATGTAATATTCTGAAAGCTGAGGCTAGTGACACCCCCTAAGGTGGGTCTTTGGAACACACCTATAGCTGATATATAATGCTATATATACCTTTGTTTCCATTGGAATGAGTTTTCCAAAATTAACCTTGGGTCTCAAGTGAGGATGGCACAGGTTGCATAATTCCTGTAGTGTTTTCCTGTCCACCTGGCATCAAACTACAATTTCTGTCTCATGAAGTCCATGATAAGTCAAAAGGAGTCTAAACGCCCTCCTTCTTCTGGGCTGAGTTTGGCAGCAGCAGCAGCAGCACCTCAAGTTAAAGCCTTTTGCACATACATGTTAATACTTGTAGTAGCAACTAATGGCATCCTCTTTTTTTGTCTGAGTGTAATCATGTCTGTAATACCAAGACTTTTTGGATATCAGGACAGGACTAGACTGAGTGTACATAATTGCTGGCTTTCTGAATAGATCTGTCATATTGGATTGGCTAATTAGCTTGAAATTCAGCTACTTAGGTTGTCATTATCATATTCTGCATTATGCTCAGCCCTCTCAGTGCTTTCTGCCTTAGTTTGTATCACTTGGGAGGCCCACCTGATTATTTGCATCTCTATACATTCCCCTTCATTGCTAATGTATCTCCCTACTCTAATCTGTGCATAAACAGGTTACTAATCAGCAAGTCAATGTGCAGACACACTGCCAACCTAATAAACTTTGCTGTCTCTTTTCACTTTACAGGCAGTTTGAATTATTACTTACCCCATCTGAGGACTTCACTGATTTCCACTGATTGCCTCTCTGGTTTCTTTGCATTTCACCTGGTTTACACCCCTTGTGCTATCTCCCTCCCCCAATACTAAGTCTATATTAGAATCCTGCTGAGCATGGAGCCATCTTTAAATTTCTAGTCTCCCACCAGGACACAAGTGCTCTTCAGCAATTGCATTCTACTTGCTGGTAAGCCATTAGACCTCGGGAATTTGTTTAAAGTGTTCAGATTTGTAAAGTAATACTTAGTTTTTACTCTTGTCTTTATGGGATCTAACCCGCTCTGTTCACCCTCGCTAACGCTCGGGCTCTCTCCGCTTTTCTGCCCTGCCCCCTATTCCCTCCCACCCCACTACCTCTACATTTATAGTAATCACAGCCACACCCACAGCTCACCCTCACATCACCTCCATCAATTACAGCTCCTCAAGTCAGATCATATTATACCACACCAACTTGCTCCGCACAGAATACTCCCAATCACTCTCATTCCCACTAGGCATTTTTACATCACCCACACTACTTATCCATCCACATATAGTGCACTCCTATAATTCCTATTCAGACCCTCACCTAGAACCAACTTAAACTTTATACCCATGACTATCACACAACTAAGTCTAGTCTGTCTTCTCATAATTCTTTATAACACCACAAGTTATCACTCTAGCAATATCCCTAAACTTAGTAGCACAACACTACATTATGCACTCTCATATACAAACACCACACATTATAATAATATCTGCCCACAAGTGTTCAAGAACTACGTAATGGGCCAATTCAGAACTAAACTCATATGTTCTCATTCCTCCTCCAAAAAAACACAATACTTTCTTACACTCCTCACCAAACTTCAACATCTGTATCACCATTTTAACATCAGGCTCACCATAAGTGGGAATACCCACCCCAACCCAGGCCCAAATCCATCCTGTCTAACACAAACTGCTTCAACACAAATATCAGAACACAACACCCCCACTATCTTCATCCCTGGACAAATCAGCAACAGCAGCAAAACCAACCATCTTTTAATGCTAAATATTAATATTAGAAGTATCAAAAATAAAATACCTAAACTCCAGGCCACAACAGCACACTACTCCCCAGACATCGTTGCTTTAACAGAAACCTGGCTAAATAAAAATATAGCTAACTCAGAAGTTCTCCCTACCGGCTACAATATCATTAGTCAAGACAGACTACTTCATAAAGGGGGTGGGACTTCCTTACTGTATAAGTCCAGCTTAACTGTACATCAATTACCAAAGTCCTACCCCTCCCCCAATAATTGTGACACACTTATCTCACAACTTCAACTTCACCCTAAAAAGGTCATCACCACAATTATGAGCTATTTTCCACCTGGTAATGCACCTGATAGCCTTGAAGACTTCTTATCTTGGTGTTCTTCCACATACTCACAAGACACCCTTATTTTAGGGGATTTCAACCTAGATTGGTTCACCTGCATATCAGAACCATCAAGTAATCTAATAAATCTCCATGTCTACCAGCAGCTAGTCCAAATTCCAACTAGATGTGATAAAAAATCTAAAAGGGAATCCATCCTTGACTGGGTCCTAACTAACAACCCCCCATGCAGGCAGTCTCCCAGACACCTTAAGTGGCCACAACATAATTTACTTTATACGTAGACGAACAAGCATATGCAAAACCAATAACTATATATCCACTAGAAGCACAAAGAAATTCTCTCCTGAGGTCCTCAATACTTTACTCTGTAACTGTGACTGGACCCTCCTAAAAACCCTCACACTTGACCAGTCTGTAGCATATTTCAATAAAACATTTCTGCAACATTTAGACACTGTCGCTCCATTGTGCAAAATCAAAGTTCGAACCTCTACAAACCCCTGGCTCAGTAAAGAAACCAAACAAATCCTCAAGATCAGAGACACTGCCTGGCTTTACTATCAAAAAAAAAAAAAAAACACAAAGCCTAACTAAGTACCAAGAACTGTGCAACCATGCAACAAAATGCATTAGGCTGGACAAAAAATCCTACTACATGACATCACAAACTAAATACTAACACAACCCCCAAAAACTTTGGAAAAATGTAAACCCTCTAAAACCCATCCAAAAGGCTACCCCCAAACCAACCACCCCTGACACTAAAGTTCCCATCGAAACACAATTCAACTCCCACTTTGTGAACTCAGTTCTATCCTTAGTATCACAGGACAGTTCCTTCCTCACTATCCCCCCCAACACAAATAACACTAATACAAGCTTTACCCTCAAAACAGTTTCCACCACTTCAATCAAAAGCATGCTCTCCAAACTAAAAACCTCATCAACAGCAGCCAACCTACTCCCCAGCTATTTATTGAAACTCACAGCAGATGCTATTGCTATCCCAATCTCCACTCTCATAAACAGATCAATTGTTGAAAACTATGTGCCCAAGCTCTGGAAAATATCCTATGTTACACCCATACATAAAGGAGGGACTTCCACTGAACTTAATAACTACAGACTCATTACTTTACTCTCCCTCCTGGCCAGAATCCTATAAAAATGCATCCTTAACCAGATGCTAAACTATCTCCTAGACAGCAACATCCTGTCACCTACTCAGCATGGTTTCAGACCTGCCCATAGTACCACTACAGCCCTCTTCTGCTGCACAGACACAGTAAACCATCTCAAAAATGAAGGCCTGCAGGTGTCAACTCTTTTTTTTGGATATGTCCAAAGCATTTGACACAGTCTCGCACCAAATCCTACTAAACAAACTAAACCAATATCATCTATCAAATTCCACTCTTATCTGGTTCCAAAGCTACTTAACTGACAGGTACCAAGCTGTGAAATGGGAAAATTATCTCTCTCCTCAGCTGCCCATAACTATAGGAGTCCCACAGGGTTTTATCTTAGGACCACTACTATTCACAATCTTCATAAATGACCTCCATACCTCCACACAGCATGCATCAATCATTCAGTATGCAGATGACACTACCTTAATATGAGCTGCACAAAACGTTCCCACCCTCCTGCAAACAACTCAACTAGCATTCTCTGACATTGAAAACTACCTTACCAAAGCCCAACTTATCCTCAATTAAAAGAAAACTCAGCTTATGATTATAACCAGTTCTAACAAAACACTGATAACAGTCAGTTCACTATCTACTCCACAAATGCTACTCCAATCGCTCCAGTGGCACAGGCTAAACTATTGGGAATAACCACAGACTCCCACCTAAAGTTTGATAGTCATCTCAACTTTACTTTTAAAAAAGTACATGCCAAACTGGGATCACTCTACCGTATCAAACCATTTCTTACCAACGACACAAGATCAGCCATTGTTCACTCCCAGCTTCTATCCACCCTACTCTATGCATCTCCCATTCTGACTAATCTCAACAAAACTGAACTAAGCAAAATGGAAGCCTGCTATAACAGAACTGCCCACTTTGCTGCAAATTGCTCATATAGAACTCATCACTGTACTGCTTTGAGACAGCTCCACTGGCTTGAACTGCCCAACCTCCTAACCTACAATCAGATCTGCTTCTGTCATTCTATCTATTACCTCCCCAGTAAGTGTCCTGCCTTCAAAAACCTAGTACAACATCACTCAACCAAAAGGCCTCTTAGATCATCAAGCAAACTACTACTAGAAGTCACTAACAGCTACAATAGCTTTGGAGATAAACTATATAGTAGTTCAGTGGCTAAAAAATGGAACTCTGTCCCCACTAGCATTCAAAACATATCATCCAAAGCCTCCTTTAAAGACCTCATCAGGCAACATCTCAAGCAAAGTTGGCAGTGCCATGACTGCTTACCAGGCTGAAAGCGGATAAGGTACACATATTAAACCTAGAGTACTTGATAATAGTTTTCAATCTTACTCACAAACACTGGCTAATCTACAATGTATGTACTGTACCTGTGTACTATGTATGTATTCTACCTATGTTCCAAATTTCAGTACACCACAAATTTATTAATTACCTTTATTTTTAAATTAATATTTTTTTGTTTGTTCTCTCCACTGTAACTGTTGATGTGTTGCATACTACTGTAAAAACATGTCTTTTGCAATTTATGTGTATACTGATCATGGCTAAATAACTAAATGTACCTGTAATTTTTCTATGTGGAGCTTTTCTCCCCGGGCCTCTGCTGAAAAAGGGCCTTTTTGCTCAGTCAGACACCCCCGGTTAACAAATGTAAAATTGTTTGTGTCTTTCGGCTTTTCCCAGTTAGGGGTCACCACAGCGGAACTCCGGTCCGCTAATGATTGGCAGTAGATTTTTACGTGCTGGCTTGCCGGGCCTAATGCACGATCTTCAATGAAGGAATGCCCATTCACGCATGTCGCCACACAGAAAACGCTCTAACTGAGAATGGAACGGGCAACGTCTAACTGTGAGGCGACAACACTACCGCAGCACAAATAAATAAATAAAATGCTGTCATTATCATATTCTGCCTTTTACCTTTGTTTTGCTGCTCTACACTAAGTGTAGAGCCATTTAATGAATATTAAATAGCACATTATCATGTGCACAATGAGCTGATCTGTGTTCATGATAGCTCTACTTAGTGTAGCTGTAAATGAATCAGGACGAAAATTATAGCAGCAAAAGGAGAGCAAAAGAACCATTGCAACTCAAAGTATCTGGTTTGACCTAGCCAGGATTAAAAAAATAAATAAATAGCTTACATGCTACAATCCAAAGATATGAAAGATGGCCAACAAATACTAATGTTTTAGAGTGGCTCAATCACTCTCACTGTTTGAGTAACCTCTGACCTCTTGTGAGAAGTCTCACTGTCATTGACAGTATGCGTTGCTGATTTTTATTTTTGAATCCATATCAGGATTAAAGTTGGCATTCAAGTACTGCCAAAAGCAGTCGAGTTGAGAAGTAAGCCAAGCTGGTAGTGTTTTTTTTAAAAAAGGGGAGTTGAGTGCCACTGAGCCAAGGCCTACATCCATCACTGGATTTAGATAGATAGATAGATAGATAGATAGATAGATAGATAGATAGATAGATAGACACAGAGATTACAGCAAAAAAGGAATACATATTGATAAAATGAACTAAGCAAAAAAAGCTTTGCTTATTGATCTTTCATGCATGGCCAGAATCTTACGAAGCCTGAAATGTGCTAGGAAGGAGACTGTAGCCGAAAAAGAGAGCAGCCATCTACCAACTGCCATCTTGGAGATAGGAAGTCTGTCAAAATTGGTGAGACTTCCATGTATCAGATCACACTACTATAAACTAAACAAATATTAAGATCAATGAAAATCTATTACCAGGGTAGTTTAAAAACTGAAAAGGCCTCATCATTGTCAGGAAACTCTCTTGTCAAGATGATTTCTCCACATCTGCAATACTTTAAAAGTGAGCAGTTTATTTTGCTAGATTTAAAAGTGTCAAGATCTGCATTAGATGGGTCCAGTTTTAGTACAAATGGCACTGTGGACCATTAAACCCACACATCTGACTGTTGCATCAATGCAAAGCAATATTTCTGACTGGTGCAGTTGACTTGATGAGAAGGTACTCACCACTCTTTGGAACGTATCTTTGTCCTATACATCTCCTCAATGACATATGAAAACTGATCAATGTCCCTCCTTGGTTTAGGTGGCAATTTTAATAAGCAAACAATATTGCCCAACAGGGTGTATGTTACTGTAAATAACACCCACCCAGGGGTATTATGAGTTGTGATACCACAGGTGGAGGCTCTCTACACCCCTGGGAGGGCATTATTTTCACAGAAACACATACCCTGGAGGGCATTATTGTGCTTAGAGAATGGGCTGTCTATAATATTGTTGTGTTGTACTTACTTATTTTTTTATTATTACTATACTACTTTTTTATATATATTTATGTAAAAGAGTCTCTCCACCTAATGTTTCAAACTTGCTATATATATGCAAATGTTGTTTGGAGGAAGTATTTTGTATCCAGAATATAGCAGATTCAATAACTATCCAGATATTTACTTCATTTTTGGTCCCTTACTCCTACAATGTGTGGTTTGTTGCCAGTCTTTGGGGAATGAAGTCAACAAGTGACATACATTTGAGTTTCAGACCTTATTTTCTTCAGAAAATGAATGCTAGCACACATCCTATTATAGAAGCAAATTTCAAATGTTATAACAGTAAAATGTAAAATCTGTTCCTAGTTTTAGCCTTTGTTCCCCCTTTGTTTTATTATCCAGATTTCTTGAGCTAAGAGGTTGAGAAGTTCATAGGTTCATAGGTTCATAGATTAGTACTAAGCTAACTGTCCTTGCGAACCATTTTAAGCTTAGCCAATTGTCCCTTGTGAGACTCAAACCCTGCACCTTGTGGTTGCAAGGCAAACACCTTAACCATTAGGACACCCTCCCAACCCATATGAACTTGTTAACTGCTGCTGTCACCGGTCAATCAATCTCTCTCTCTCTCTCTCTCTCTCTCTCTCTCTCTCTCTCTCTCTCTCTCTCTCTCTCTCTCTTGCGTGCACACTCACACACACACACACACACACACACACACACACACACACACACACACACACACAGTCCATACCTTTCAACTGTATAGACTTTCTCAGAATGTCCACATTTTTATCTCATATTTCTGATCTGTTCCTCATAAAATTTGTAATTTTCTGGCAAATCACTTTGATGATCTGTGGACTGAAGTGTTTCAGACTTCATATCCTTCAGAAAAATGCATGCCAACACAAATTCTGTTATTCTAGCAACCTTCTAAGTTTATAAGAGCAATGCTTAAAATCTGTCCCTATTTTTGGGCCTTTGTCCCCCCATTTTGTCAGGCCTTGTCCAGATTTTTTGACCTAAGAGGTAGAGAGGAATCACACACACACACACACACACACACACACACACACACACACACACACACACACACACACACACATACTACCTGTAGATTAACACCCTACTGCAGAAAGTGCATTCTCCATTCAGGGTGCTGATGTACAAGTTACTCATTCTCGAATTTTCTGTAACATCCTCTGCAGACAAAATGGAAGTAATGTCTTTCCTCCATGTCACCTGAAAAGAAAGTAAATTTCCACATGTATGAGATTGTTACTGATCATGATCAAAAAGATGACATTCCTTAGGTCTCCGATGTCTCTGATGTCACTTTAACAGCAACAGTCAAACTTCAAAAAATATCTTAAAAGCTTTTGGCTTCCAACAAAAAACACTCTTAGTTGATGAGAGGCAAAGAAATTCATTTCAAGACACTTGAAAGTACCATGACATTGTCAGCTGCAGTAAAGAAGGCTGGTAGAGCTTAAAGGGCCCTAAAATTTAGAAGGGAATTATGCCTTAAGCATATTCAAGAAATAGCAACAATTTTCTCACACCTAAAACAATATCAAACAGAAGTGGTGGATTTTGCAACCCTCCACAGAACCAAAAAAAAATAAACATGCATGTCCACCTGTAAATGCATATGTTTAACTTGTTTACATTTTTTTTTCTGTTCAGCCAGTTGTTTTTCTGAAATTGCAGGCAAAATGTAGTGTAGTTTATTTTCAATCAGCTATTGTAGAGCCAGAATTTGGGGTGATGAGAAGGTGGAAAAAGGTAGGTTATACCTTTGTGAATCTATACAGTGCGGCATTTTGTGCTGGGCAAAACTGACATCATGAGCAAACTGTTTTGGGTTAGAAATATTTTGCTAGCATAAAAATGAACTTATGGGAGACTATTACTCAGCTTGTCAGCCAAATTGACAAGCTATGTCACTAGTGAGTAGAGCAAACACATGGGCATTCATTACCAAAATTAATAAATGTATACATGTATACATGCATATACATACATACATACATACATACCTAAATAAATCATGGAATAATTATTGCAAATCACAGCTTTACACACAAAGAGAATATGTTATGCTTTCATGCGAAGGTACCCTGCCTTTGCACTGTTATATTGAATGCATACTGAAGAACTTTTCTTATGTTTCCTCTGGGCTATTCATTTGCATATTCAGACTATGCTCTCTTATTCTCACACACCCATACTTTTAAACGGTAGTACCTGCATGCAATCTAAAGATTCCTTTGATGTATATGCCCCCACCTCTTTTATTCCAGAATATACATGTTGACCTCCCCTATTCTATCACTTTTTATAGCAGCAGTTGCCAGCAGGTACACTTTATTCTTAACTGGAAGATTCTTAAACTTTTTATTCTCTGAAAGGGATAACATTTTCTTTTTTTGGATGTAATCCTTGTTCCAGTACTTCCTCTTCTTACATCAACCATCAGTGTAGCATCCTAACATGGAGTGTTTTCTTGAGTTTAACTTATCTGATACAGATATGCTAAATCCATTTCTTGTTTTCCGATGGTAAAGTAATTTCTCTAGTGATCTGCTTCTTTCATATACTGTCGCCATGTTTTTTTTCTGCCTTTATCCATTTGAGTTTCTTAAGTTTTAGAGCACTGTTCAGTCACAACGCACTGCTTATTCATTTCTCAGCTATCATGTGTATCAAATCTTCTTTATAACTTTGAGTCATCTGCAAAAAGTTAAGCTTTTCCTTATAAGCCTTCAGTACTGCTGCTTAAAAAGACACTGAAAAGCACTGACCCAAGTACTGACCCCCTATGGTATCTGTCTGGCAACTATCCTTTCATCTGAATGAAGATAAGGAGTTCAAATGTTGTACATTTATATGAATAGATCAATCATACCATTCCATTGAGAAGTAGCAATCTTGTGCTATCTTTTTTACAAGGGAACAAAAAGGATGTAAGTCATATTTTTTTAAAACATAGCTCAGACTGTTCTTCAGATGGTTGGCAAACTTTATAAGTGCCATGAGCGTTTTTGATTCAGTAAGATTATTAACAATAGTATAACATCTGTCAACATTTTCTAGGACTTTGACCCAAATCGTTTTTTGATTGCTTTCAGTGCCTTGTATACCTCATCCAAAGTAATGTATTTTACTATCCAGACATGCTACAGAAGTAGTGCATTAGGATACATGAAGGCTATTCCAGAATAACTCTGCCTGTTACAAGTTCTGCACACGTTCTTTTTTAAAACAGAGTGTTGTCAGCATTCTGAGATAATGATTGTAGATGCCTTTGAAACAACAGCTTCTACATGCATACAAATAATGTCTTACAGACAGAAATGCTTTATTTTTATCTTTTTTTCTTTTTGTTTTATTTTATTTATTTTTAGGAATATATATGTATACACACACACACACACACACACACACACACACACACACACACACACACACACACACACACACATATATACACACACACACACACACACACACACACACACACACACACACACACACACACACACACACACACACATATAAATATATATGGTACTTACGTATTATCGCAACCAGATTTTCGCGGTTGCGAAATTCACATGCTGCAATGAAAATCGGTGCAGGAAACACCATAGGGTGTTATTTTAACTCTTTACTGATGAGAAATCAGTTTGGCTTACATTCGGGAAGAGAAATAATCCTGCAAGCCATCTTCCTGTTTTGCGTGCATTACACACGCTTGCTTCAATTGGCAGGGAAGAAGGAATGCTGAAGAAAAACACAGACATATACAATTGATTCAAAGTATTAGTGTAATTCCTTCGGACTGCCCAAAAAACTTTACATTACAAATTGCTCCTGTTTATAAAAGTAATGTAAAGTTTTAGGGCAGTCCGGAGGAATTAGAATAACATTTTGAATTATAATTAGGTCTGCCCTATCATCATGCATAGTTGGTATTTCTTCATGACAAGGATATCAGAAATTGCCTGTTCGGCTGTTTAGGGAAACGCTTCCATTCAAGTTTTCATGCAGCATCTTCCCCCAACAATCCAAATCCTACAGTGGGTGCAAATACACCAGTGAGAGAAACAGCATCTGAGTTTGTATTTAAATTCACCATCCAAAGTGGGGCATTACACACTCTTACGTACTCATATTACACACACACTTAAAAACCCAACCGACAGGACAATGGCAGGGATTACAACTCAAGTGTGCGTCTGCAATGCACACAAGACAGGGAGAGGGTTTCTCAAATTGTCCCTTTTCCTAAAAGTAATGTAAAGTTTTTGGGCAGTTGGAAGGAAGTACAATAACAGAAGTGTTTTATGCACTCAATTCTGTCGAGGTATGTAACTCTCGCAACCGTGAAAATCTGGTTGCGATAATACGTAAGTACAATATATATATATATATATATATATATATATATATATATATATATATATATATATATATATATATACACACACACACACACACACACACACACACACACACACACACACACAAATATATATATTTATATACATACATATATAAATGTTTATGCATTTGTTTATGCTTTTTAGTTGACTTGTTCAGTTAGATTGGGGCACAGGTACAACAATTCCATGAGAAAAAGCTCCAAGGTATACACGTGTTAATATAAACAGGAAATGGGAGAGGTATGCATTTTTCTTGCCATAATATATAAACATTGCATAAAGTGAAATGCAACTAAATTTATTTGAATAGATCACTGGTATGCACTGTCATGGGAGGATTACTAACACTGTATCTACTATGAGAATTTAGCATTCATCTATTTACTAACTCAAGCTGTGTTCAAAATTCACTACGTTTCTGAATCATATGTTTACTGTTTTACTTTAAACATGCAACTCTTGCAGTAAGCCCATTGTCAGAGTAAGGGGCACACTTCTGTTCTACTGTTGATATGGGTCTCTGTAATGTCACTGTTGAAATACAGATGGAAAAGGGAAGGATGATTGAAAAGAGTGACTTATCAGGGATCCCAGTTTCTGCCATAATATAGATCTGGTATGAACTGAAAATGCAGCAAAGAATTGTTAGCATCTCTAGTCAGACATGTCACAGGTTGCAAGTGCATACAGAACTGTAAACCTGTCTTGATTCTTGGGCACTATATGATAGCTTCTTTGGTAAGTTGGATGGATAAGACGTGCCATTGTTCTTCAATGTAATAGGACAGGAAGATATGACCAGAATTGTCACTGAAAGGGAAAAATGAGCTAAATATTTATTGGAATACATGTCTTGACAAGCAGAGTTAGGAGAATAAAGAAATACATTTCCACAATTATTATTGCTATTATTTGTATTTTGCAATACCATTTTGTCATTTAATTTTCTTCACTGCACAAATTTTATTTATTATATTTCTAGAATAATACTTAAAAGAAATTGCCTTTTCTCTGTGATCTGCTGCAGTTATCAAAATACAAATGAGTAAGTAAACTGTAAATGAAATTTGCTTCAGTTTTATCTTACACTGTGTCATGATTTTATAGTGTCCTGTGCTTCTTAATGCTTTGAAAATCTGTCTTTCCCTGGGAAAAATGTAATTATTTTTTCAAGTAAAACCAGAAAATAACTATGTGATGATTCAAATGTTCTACCCCATTAATCAGTTAATTAAATTGAGCAATCAGAATGTTCAACATTAAGCTTCGAAATATGCCCAAGGATTCATTAACATGCGTGTACACATTGCTCTAAGCCTACAAGTTTCATTCATGCAACACTACTCATCCAGTATGCAAGCTGCTAAGCAAGGCTGTACAGCCTGCAGTACCTGGTCGTGACCAGAACACTTGCTGGTGGCCACGATGAGCTGCCGAGAAGCTCAACTGCACTATATAAACAACAGGGATGTAAATATAGGTAATACCATGTATCAAGCACTTGGATAGAGCACAATAAAAGGCAAAGGCGACTTGAAGGACATAATTAAGAAGCACAGGAAGCTTAAAGAGGAACATGTAGTTTTCTATCTCTTATTTTCTATCTATATACACACACACACATATATATATATATATATATATATATATATATATATATAGATAGATAGAGAGAGAGAGAGAGAGATGTAGATTAACATACAAACAGCAGTACCTAAATTGATTATTAACTATGGAAGGAATTCTGTCCATGCATAATAAAAAGGAAATGCTGACAAAAGGATGTTAGAAGGACACAGCTGCAGAGTAACAAAGCAAATGTGATACATGTAAAATTAATTGTAAGTGCAGAAAGTAGATCCATCAAGGGATAATGGAAATACTGCAGGTATTGCACATCAGATGTATATCCATCGTTATATGCTGTAATAAACATTATGCTCTAGCCCCTACCGATCATATAAAATGATTGTGCTGAACTCTAAAACTGTTGTTCTATGCAGTTTAGAAAGAGACTTTGAATTGTCATTTGTGGCACTTGTGACTTTAGAAACGCTATACTAAAGTTAAAAATTTCACAGCAAAGCATATATGATATACAAATGCAAATTACACCAAAGTTTATGCAGTTATAAAATGTTTTCTACCAAAATTTTCTTTAGACATGCCAAAAAATGCTGCAAGTGCCACACCATACATGCTGAAATAAAAAAAAGTCTATCAAAGTGTATGTGAATGCTGAACAGCATCGTTTACCTCATATTTACCCCTAAAGTTGGCTTTGTTAAACTCTTGAATAATACCTGAATGACACTGCAGTAACATAAATTACACCCAGATGAAACATTAGCATCTATTAGTAAATAACATGCTGAAGATTTAAACTGCACATACACCAACTGTACACTGGCCTATGAGAAATACTATTATCCTCAGCACATAGACTCCACTGGCTATAGTACTGTGACTTTCAAAACTGTTTAGTAGCAATCTGTGAAATCCAGTTGCACTTCTGATTTACTAGAGAACTGCAAATTAGGTATTACTGTAGTATTTTTAGTTTTCTCATCATTGTTATGCACCTTTGACTATAATTTTTGTTTAATTATGTAGTTGATGATGATTTTTATAACCAAATGTGCATTTACAAATAAGTTATTTGGTTATGCTAACGGTGTTTATATTTCAGCATTCTGCTTAGCAGCTAAGATAGATGGTAGTGATGAGAGAGGAAAATATAGTCAAGGGGTCCACCACTTCAGTATTCCTTCAAGAAAGGCAGATACTTCTGTTAATCTTTAGTGTAAAAAATGTGGGATTCATGTAAGATATGTGGTGCTGGTGGTCTGTACTGAAGAATAGCCAGCATGGGTGGAGGTTGACTTAGTGTAGTGGGTAGAGCTCTGGCTTTATATGCAATAGGTACATGGTTTAAATACCAAGACAGACAAATCATTACAAACGCCTAACATAAACAGATAGGCTAAAAGCCCTGTACCCCTACTCAGTTTTATACAGACTCCTTATAGGTGACCTCTGTCTGACATACAAAGCAATCTCAGACCCTGCCTTGATTGGACTGCTGTATATCCGCAAGTCAAGCTCCACTTGAGCAACTTGTGCATGTGACCTCAACCTGGTCTGTGATATCAATAGGACTTGTTGGTGGGACAAATTTGTGTCCCAGGGACTCTCCCCTTCTGTGGAATAGACTCCCTCTCCATGTCAAGCAGAGTACCTCATTATCCCTTTTTAAGCAAACCTGGATAACTGGATGGGAAACAGAAAATACACTCCTGGGATTCCACCTGTGCTCCTGCTGGACAGGGTCTAGACATGGGTTAAACTCTTCGCTAGGCTTATAAGGCCTCAGGGCCAATAGCCTAGTAACCTCCTATGATCCTCTCAATTGTTGTGGAGGGTTTAGATTTGTAACTGCACTGTTCTGCAGAAGACTCTTTTAATGACTAGCTAACTAGCTGGGATTGGGAGTGGGGCATGGAACAGGTTTCTTCCGTAAAAGTGTAGCTGCATGGAAATAGAATAGTTTTGGTCTGCACTCTGCAAGTCTGCAGTGATCTGTTTTTGTGAGCTTTATTTACAATATTAAACTTTGTTGGGTTTACACTGCAGCACTCTAAAATTAAAGCAAGACTATCAAAGCTACTGGATAATTTTAAACGATGGAGTCATTTCCAACCAATATGTGCTGCTGCAGCATGTTGTCATGACAAGAACAGAGATTTGTAAATGATGTGTTAAGCATTCCTAAAGTGTCCCTTAACATGATTGGACACACTTTTCTGGTGAGCTGCATCTGAAGTTGTTAGCTACATTAATGCACACAAGAGTGTGTAGTGTTAAATTACCCTCACAAAAAGATTAGCTAAACTTGCATTTGCAGACATTGCAAACTGCAGAGAGTTAAGTGTTGTACGTTATTTTCCTGTTTGCAGATGGTAGTGATTAGTATCCCCTGGCTGCTCTGTCAAAAAACGGACTATGAATGTTTGGGTTGAGAATTTGCACTGAATCTAGAAACATGATATGAACTCTCAGATTGTAATTAGTGAAAAACAGTGGAAGGACATCCCTTTTATGCTAACCATTTTAAAGCACTAAAGCTACAATAATTTCAGTGTTTACAGTGTTTTCTTGTTCTGTTATTTCTAGTATATTCTTGATACTTCTGTATCTGCCCAGATCAATTTGTTTTTCTCGTGTTAAGAAATGAACAGTTGTAGAGACATTACAGTCTGCACTCTAATCTGCTTTAATTCCATAAACCAATGCACTGTGAATTAATCAGGGACAAGGAAAATGCTGCTCATAAACTCTGAGATGAAGTTCAAAAATGTGCTGTAATTGCAAAGTCACAGAAAAGATTGAGCAAGTACACTGAAGCCACCATTGTTTAATTGTTTTTCTTGACTGTTCTACTTGCTGTAGTTTCAAACTCCTGCAATCCTTTTAGAGAGCTAAACAGGGTTAAATGCCACAGGTGGCAAATGTATATACAGGAAACTATTGGCCTTCAGTAGCCCGAAATATTAGCACTTCATAATTAACAACATAGTGACTTGCAGTCTGTAAAAGTAACACAGCAATAATCAGTTATTGCAGTGGTGGGTGGTAGGGGGTTGCGAATATAATGGCTGCAAATGTGCAACTGGATTGTGACCTGAAGATGATTTGCATATCTGAAATATGTGAAACAATGAATACAGCTGGAAAAAATAGAACTCAATATCTTTTTGTGTTTTTGACCTTTCATAAGGAAAGTGCAGCTGTTAAGACTTGGTTGGAGTTTTTGTTTAGATAAAGGGGCAGGTGACAAAACAAAAATATTAAAATGCTAAGTGAACATACTGAACATTCACAGCCTTTATTTGCAATAGCTGTGTTAAGAAGAATGCATTAGAATCATTTATTATAAATATTATTAAATAAGAGATGTGGTTCATTTTGTTGAGACCCATGGGATCAACATTATCTTCTGTCAAAAATAAGGAAGAATATGTTCAATGCTTTTGTTCTGGGTAAAAGAGGACAAGCCCTTATACTCTCAATGAAGCAGACTTTATCTCATGCACCTTCTTACTTAATATAATCTATTTCAAGGCTGCACTACCTCTGCTAAGGATATTTATATTTGACAACACTGTCTATTGACTGCTCTTGTCTTTCCAGACTGTGCAGTCACTGATTCAACTGTAAATATAGTACTACTGCCCTCTGGAGCCATATTTTGGCTGTCTATTCTTCAGTTTGCATTTGAAAGTTAGTATCCCACAATTCCATTGAAGTGGGTGTGGTCACATAATTATGTATGCAAATGTTATGTTAATCAGCATACCGATTTGTACCTATTTATCACGGGCCTTTGTCCAGATGTTTGATGTTTCCAGGTTGAGAGGTATGGTGCCATATCTCTAGCCTTTGGCTAAGCTCCTCCTGTCTTGTCACAGTTTTCTGAAAATCAGAACTCTCCAGATTCAAAAACCTGCCTATAATGCTTCACATTCTATAGAGCTGTATATTAACTGCACCTTCCACACAAGATCATAATGGCAGCGGTAACAAAGAATACACTTCAAGGTGTGAGCAAAAAAAAGGTTCTGATGTTCATTTATCTAATAGAAATTATGCTGAGGGATCAAACATTTATAAGAATGCTACTGATCACACAAGTATGATTAAAGCATGTCACTGTTGTTGGGTATCTGTCAATATTGTCAATATTGTTTTGCACATATACATTCCTAGACTTGAACCACATCTTATTTCCATACCCATGCAGTAGAAGTCAGTATTAACTGCAAGCAACATAAGAAATCTCTCACCACAAACATTACAGAACACCTGTTTCACTGGCATGGCATCCACAATGTATTGAAATGACTTTGAAATAAAATTAGACAGAAATAAATTGATGCAATGTTGTATGTGTCATGTCACTGCACTCTCGTTATGTTGTCCATTGGTGGAGTTGAACAGATGCCTATAGAAGTCCTTACAATATAGAACTGTATATTAACCACATATATCTCAGGCAAAGTCTTACCATAAGTGTGAGACAGAACATATCTGAAGATATGACAACATCATTGTGGATGCAAAGCAGTTTGGAGGGTGTCATTTATCCACAGCACTCTAGTGAAACACATTCATACAACTCAGTCAATGCAGGTTTCAAGCATCTTTATATCCAGCTACACAAGCTACAGCATGGACTACATGAGCCACAGGAGAAGTCGTACTACAAACATGAGATAGGGCATATTTGAAGGCATGACATAATAGTGCTGCAAAGCATATGCCTGGCTTTAAATTCTTTGAAGCAGGTGGGATTTGTTTCAAACACATGCACAACATTAGATGTACATAACCACATCTGTTGCATAGTCCATTCACCCTCTGACTATAGAAAGACACATATGCAGGATTCAAACTCATGCCTTCCTAAGTCCACAGTGTAGAAAACATCATCTTACTGCTTGATGTCACAGGGGAAGACTTAGTACAATGGTGAAATAAACCACATTTCAACCAGTGGTTCCATCAGTGGTTACCAAAGCAGTTGTCTGTGCTAAAATGGAAAGACAGTAGTGACTGAGATCTCTTTGGCTATACATCAGATCTGTGTGTGATGCCATTCCTACCTACAAGTACATTCACTCACACAGACTGAATCTATGGATTAATGTCTATATTCATACTGACTACCTAAGATAACAAACTAATGAACATTGCAAGACTTACAAGCACCACATGAGACGTCTGAGTGCAACTGTTCAGATCGGTGGGCATACCTATCAACCTTTTCGAGCAAGAAATCTGGACAAAGCCATAAATAAAAGTGATACAAACACCCCAAAAGAGGGACAATTTTTAAATACTGCTCTTACAACTTAGAAATTTGACAGAATAACAGGTTTTGCATTACCATAAATTTTCTGAAGGGTATGAAGTCTGAAACTCAAATGTCTGTCATTATTTTCTAATTTCAGTCGTTAATGATTTGCTGCTAATTTGCCAGACAACCATTATTTTATATAAATGGACCAAACATATGAGGCAAATATCTGGACATTCTGCAAAAATCTGGACATTTGAGAGGTATGTTGGCGGGTGAAGCCTTTCCTACCTAGATCTAGAGAGACACACACACTCAGAGTAGCCAGTCACTGCTGGAGACAAATCACTTATTTGGCTGCACATTCTGTAGAACAAAGTATCAGCTACAAGTGCCACAGGAGAAGTCTTAATGTAAGTGTGACATGGAGCATATTTGAAAGGATGGCATCATCAGTATGTAGCAGAGTAATTGCTTGTGTTAAAAGGGGAAGAAAATGATGGGGGGGTGGCACTATCCCAATGTATATCTTTCATCAGAGTGGAAATGTACACCATCAGATCTGTTGTTTAAGACATGTCTACCTAACACTAGATACACATACATATACACACATTGTGTGTGATTCTATTTTTTGACCAGATTACTTGTGTAAAAGAAAGGGTGGATAGGACACTGGTGAAAATGGGGTGGAGATGCAAGCAGAGGATATGACACAGGGGGAAGAATAAAGGAATGTGCAGGATGGGGGTGGGAAAGCAACACAGATATTCAATTCTTCACAAGATAAATATATACTCGTAACAGGAATTTCATGAATTTGGATAGTCACCACATCAGGGCTGGGTGACAACAATTGAATACAGTTATATGGCCAATTGAACCAAGTCAAGTATGTCCAGAACACACATAGGCAAAGTGAAGAGCTATGTATGGGGATTTTTTTTGGGGGGGGCTTACCCATTTTTATTCTTTTATACAGGGGACTGTTAGTGAAGGTGGTTAAGAAAAAGAAGGTAAGGAAGCTAGGGTAGGTTAAGGAGCAGGCACAGACATACAGGACATACAAGACAAACAGGGATGGTGATGGACAACAAAGGTTGGTGGACACCATAATTGGAGATAGTTAGAGGATACTGATGGTGCATCCACATCCAGCATGAGCAGAGTAAGAATCTAGTCCTCACACTCAGAACTGTCATCTCTGTCTCCTGTTGCAGATCCCTGGGTCAGTGCAATTCAATGCAGGACTTTTTCTACTCTGCCAATTTGGGCACCAAGGCCCTCTCCATGATGTTTTCCATGAAGTCCTTCACCAGCCCTGATAGTTCCTGACAGGTGGCAAAATGATCATCTCCACCAGTACTACTCCTGGAGGGCACCACTGCACCAGCACCTGGTCCAGAGCTACCCAACACAGGAGTTGTGAAGGCAATGCTGACAGGTTAGGACCCAGATGTGTTGGGTGTCTGTGCTGCCTGGAGTGGTGCTGATGCAGCTACCTGTGGAAGTTTAGCAGTCTGAATCCTAGATGCCAGTCTAGCTCCCCATGATGATGGTCATTTGTGTTGCAGTAGCAATGTTTCCACAAAGAAAAAGGGAACTATAGTGTTAGGGGAGAGAGACCATAAATAATAACATCAATGCTCTGTCAGATTAATATTTCAAAATATAAGCAAATATAATACATAACTGTGTTAACCTTTGCCACATCCATATATGATTTGTAGAAACTACAAGAAATACATAGCCAAGCTAGAGTTTTCACTGTGTGATACCTTAAACCTCCTATAATAGAAGTGCATGGGTATGTGAAAATGACCCCTTAAGGAATCAAGTGTTTCCGCTATATCACTTCTGAATGTCCATGACCTTTTACTTTTTCAATTTAAGTCTTTATGGATACAATCAATCCAATAAAGCCCAATCTCACTAGCTGTGAATATGCCTGCTTATGCCTTCTCATGACCTCAGCAGTACAGTATAAGTGGACTGTTTGGCTATACTTTAAAAACACATGATCTTTACACACAGCTGATGTCCATAACCATTAAGGTGTTTGCAAAATATTTCAACTAACATCCAAACCAAAGAGTAAAAAGGTCACAGAGACAAACCAATTAGTACAAACTGCAAGAAAACATAGCCAAGCTAGAGTTTTCACTGTGTGATACTTTAAACCTCTAATAGTGAAAACTCTAGCTTGGTTAGATTTTTCTTGCAGTTTTTACTAAATGGTTTGTCTGTATGACCATTTTATATTTTTTTATTTGCCCTTAGCAACTAAACAGAATGCAAAACAGAATAATCAGAGGCGTAATGAATAATTGTATTGCCTGGCCAATCCATGGTATTGCACTTGCTTGTGATGGTTCACTATACTTAGACAACTCTGGAGTGTTTGCATTAATACATTCTGCTTCCCATTGACTTAGGAGGTCCTACTTGTGCTAATTCATGTCACTGTAATGGTGATGACATTGCTATCTGGTGCATGGAATTCCAGTTGCACTGGTGAGAGCCTTGGCTAAGCCATTCCAAGCCACAGCCTTGTACTGAGACACACTATTGTTCTTTGCAGAGGCCTACAGCTGTAGCACTTTTTTAAAGAGTGCCACAAAGATCCCAGATTCTTCTTCATACAATCTTTGAGCTCTAAATGGAGCACTGCTCTAATTTTGTTTGCCATTTCTTCTGAAAGACACCTAGAAATATGGCAATTAATTTGTGCCAGATCTCACCTTGCCTGTATGCCTCTAAACTTGCTCTCTGTTGTGATGGATGGTAATTATTCACACATTCTTCTGACAAAGTGATATGGTATGACATCAGCTCTATGATGGTGGCAATAATCAGTATTCAGTGGTTCATAGGTGTGTACTAGGCTAATGGCCCTGGAGCCTTTACAAGCCTAGCCCATAGGCTTACCCTGACATCGTGCCACCCAACCTTAATTCCAAGTGCCTCTGTTGAGTAGAGCCACTGGAGAGATCTGTGGGGCAAATTTTCTATTTCCCATCCACTCATCAAGATTTCTCTTGAAGAGGGCCAGTGAGATGCTCAGTTTGAAATGTATGGGAAGTCTATTCCATAGCACGGGCAGTCTCTGGGTTATGAAACTGTCCCTACAGCATGTTCTGTTGATTGTGGTAATGAGGTTGAGGTCTCTGGAGCATGTGGTGTGGAGGGATTGGGATTTCTTTAGATGTAGAATTTCTAACAGATCTTGGTCACACATGGCTTTGTAAGTCAAGCAGAGGTCGCCTCTAAGTAGGCGATATGAGACAGAAAATAGTTGGAGTTTTTTGAGTCTATAAATCTAGGACAAGTGTTTAAGGCCTAGGATCTTCTTTGTGAGGTACTTTTGCAGCCTCTCCAGTTGTTGCAGGTGTCTAGTGAGGTACATGCCAAATTGGCTATAGTACTAGATGATTGGCCTAATTTGGGAAGAGTAGAGGGAGACAATGACCTCTTTCTTCCTGGATGCAAAACTCTTAGTAATGAGATGTACCACATAGAAGGTCTTTCTGACCACAGGGGCAATGTGGTGGTCAAAAGAGAGGTTGCTGTCAACCTGTGTTCCCAGATCTCTTATAATGCCTTCTGTTTTCAGTGGACTATTATCGATGTGGTAATTCATGGGAACTGGGTTTATCCCAAAGGGGATGCCGGCACATTTTTTGGCATTGTAGCTTAAGGCCATGGTTCTGGCACCAGTCATAGGTCTCAGTGAGGCCTTTCTGTAGGATGTCAGCATCACTTGGGATGTTAATAATGGCTCCCAACTTGCAATCATCTGCGAACTTTGTCATCCAGAGGCCCTTTGTGTTGGCCTGAACTTCTGAGAAGTAGATACCAAACATGAGAGGACCCAGGACCGATCCTTGTGGGAATCCACTCATGACTAGTTGGCAGTCTGACTTGGAGTCAGCTACTTTCAAATTGTGAGTTCTATCTGTGAGCCAGTTGTCAACCCACCTAGTGATATAGCGGCTGATGCCTAGCTTAGTGAGTTTTTCTATGATTCCTGTGAGGGGGAATGGTATCAAAAGCTTTGGCCAGATCAAGGTAGGCTGTGTGAACGACCTTGCCTTCATCCACAGCTCTGGAGACTGACTCAAATAAGTCAAACAAGTTGAGCAGGCATGATCTACCCTTCACAAAACCAAACTGTGTGGGATCCAGAGTTTGGAGATTCCCTATATCCTTGTTTATTAGGTCCATGATGATGTGTTACATAGCTTTACATATCAGATTTCTAATGCTAATAGGCAATAATTTCCAGGGTCTGTAGTCACTCCTCCTCTGTGGAGAGAGATGACTATAGCAGTGCGCCATTTGGTAGGGACAAAGCCTGAGGTGAGGCTGTGATTGAACAGGGCACACAGGTGAGGTGCCAGTTCACTCTATCGTTCATGTAGAACACAGTCAGGGATATTGTCAGGTCCCATAGAAGCTGTATTCCTGGCCTTAGACAGTGTTGTTTTAACCTGTGCAGCAGTAATACTGGGTGCCTGTCAATCTGCTGGTATTGGGGGAGATGGGTAAAGTTGGCACTGAATCTGTCGGCCAGTATATTGGCAATATCTGTTGGCTTGGTATAGGAGGTACAACTGTGCAGTAACTCAGAGCAAATCTGGGAATTGCCATGGAGATTCTTTGCATAACTACAGAATGCCTTGTGGTTGCCTTTGCTATCTGCTGCAATTCTATTTTCATAGCTCGTTTTAGAT
Source organism: Protopterus annectens (assembly GCF_019279795.1). Taxonomy (NCBI): domain Eukaryota; kingdom Metazoa; phylum Chordata; order Ceratodontiformes; family Protopteridae; genus Protopterus; species Protopterus annectens. Next base: position 336,220,910 of record NC_056725.1, read on the forward strand.
GATTTGATAAGGGATCTCGACCTTTTGTTGAGGCTGATAAGGAAGTGTTTCTAGTGTTGGGACTTCACCTTATTCCACATCAGTTTCCTCCTTCTGTTATAGAGTTTGGTTATGGCAGGGGACCACCAGATTGGCTTCCTTTTTTTGGAAGAGAGTGTCTTGATTCGATTGGTATGGTGAGATCCTTGCATTTGTGTATGTGTTTGTACAGTGCATTGGTGTATGATTCAGCAGTCATGCAACTATTCTCCATTTGCATGGGTGCAGTGAAGTTTACCACCTCTGTTTTTAGGAGCCCAAAGTTAGCTTTGGAGAAGTTTTTCATGGTCGTTCCCTTTGCGGGGGGGGGGGGGGGGTTGTGGATTCCCATGGTGATTAGTTTGTGGATGGATCTAACCAGGATGGAGTTGACTATTAGTATAGAGTAATGGTCACCCATGTTAGTAACGACCAGGACAAGGATGTTGCTACCTCTAGTGGGGGTAATAGCAAGCTGGTCTAGGGCATTGGAATTAATGAATTCCAGGAAATGTTGTGCAAGTGTATTGGTACATGAGTAGTTTTCCCAGTTAATGGAGGGGTAGTTGAAGTTGCCCAGTATGAGAGTGTTAGGTTGGACCCTATTATTCTCCAGGGTGCTTAGGAACGTGGAGTATGAGTCTTGGGACATGGTTGGAGACCTATAACAGGCTAAGACCTGAATTGCTGTCTTACCCAATGTTAGCTCACCTGAAGTATCTCTGATGCATTATGTTGGACTACCAATCTGGAGGTGTGTGCATCCTTTATGAATATGGAAACATCACCACCTTTGGAGCTTCAGTCCAAGTTCTGGGGCCAAAAGGTGTGGAATGAGTTATAGCCTGGTAGTGCAGGGGTGCTTTCTGCTGCCTTGAACCAGGTCTCTGCTATAGCACAAATGTCGATGTTCACCATTTTAAGGAGTGCTTCAAGTGAGTGCATTTTGACATTTAGTCTTCTAGCATTGAGCAGCATGACCCTCAAATTGCATTTGCTTGCAACTGTTACTGTGCTAATTTGGTTTTTGGAACACCACCTAAAAAAGGCACTATAATGGTGGCAAGAGCCTTGGCCAGTGTCCAGAAGCCCAGGAGTGCAGATGCAGGCCATCTCTGGCAAAGCATCAAGGTCTGTCAATCATGTCATCCTAGGCAGACAGATACTGGATCCCCTTAGAATGACACCAGAAACTTAGCCAATTGTTAAAATCAATAATTTTCTGCTTGTACTGTGGTATCATTCTGGGTGATGGTAGGATGCTTCTCAGGGCTAGGTCATACCCGTCTGGCCTGGACTACATAATCCGAGAGCTCCTCCATGTCTCTTTTCATGTAGTCCAGGGAGGTATGTCTCAGGTCATTCACACCCACATGCACAATGATAGAGTCATGTTTGTACCTGTTGTTGAGGGACTAGAGTGTGTGCGTTATGTGGCAGATCCTGGCACCTGACAAGCAGCTGACTGTTACTTTCTCCTTGTTCATCCTGGTGAGTGGGACATCAGTGTGCTTCATTATTGAGTCACCTAAGACTAGTGTGCTGGGCATGCTGTTTTGCCTTAGGGGCTTTGGTTGAGTGGCACACTGTTTAGGAGAGTTTTGTATCTTGTGATTAGTGTTGTGGTGGTTGATTGCATTTCTGATTTGGAGGTCTCTTCTGTTTGAGTTGATTTTTATTCAGAGCCTCCGCAAAGGTGGGTGTGTGGTTTGCGTTTTTTTGTGAAGGGAGTGTTGGTGTGTGTTCTGGAGGGCAATGTATTCCATGTGGTGTGGTGCAAGTGTTGACATTCTCCAACTATTCCAGTCTTGGCTGGAGAGTGCGTGGCTTCCTATTTGGATATATAAGTGCATCTCTCACAAGTCTGAGTGTTGGGAGGTAAGAGGAGAGGGATGTTGGTGTACATGAGGCAGTTGTTGCATTGCCTCAGGATGCCCAAGTTCACCAGGTTAATAGGAGAAAGCACAGGGAACTGACCTTTAGACATTCCTGGAGGAGTGGGCATTATTAATAAGTACTGGAGCTGTTTCCTTGCAGAATGTTTAGTGCTGGTAACACTTTTGTGTGTTACAATAATTGCTACAAGAAGTCTGGTATGATAAAGTGCTAGACTAATAAGCTAGTAAAAGTGTTGGAGAGGAGAGAACTAGCAGATCTAAGGGAAAAATTGAAGAGCAGACTTTGGCACCTCTCAGAAGCTTACAACAAGTCCTGGATACAGCAAATCTGTATCTGGACTAGATTAGTTACAGGAAAGGCAGGAAACAAGTGCAAATGTGAGCTTTTGAACCAAAATGTTAAAAGAGATGGAAAACATTGGAATTGGAAATTGGAAAAATGACCAAACAGCCAATAAACTACAAATTCTGGGCCAAAAACCACTTGTCTTGTGGTAGATAGGCTACCTAGTGCTTACCACTCCGACTGATAAGCTAGAAGACTTCCCTCCAACACAGAAAGGCTTGGGGGGCTCAGAAGCTTACATACAGTCTTGGATACAGCAAATCTGTATCTGGACTAGACTAGTAATAGGAAAGGCGGGAAATGTGCAAACATGGCTTTTAGACCAGAAAGTTGAAAGAGATGGAAAACATTGCCCAAATGTCCAATAAACTACAATTTCTGAGCCAGAAACCACTCTTCTTATGGTAGATGGGCTACCTAGTGCTTACCACTCCCACTGACAAGCTAGAACGCTTTCCTTCAATACAGAAAGATTTGGGGGGCTTAGAAGATTACAAACAATCCTGGATACAGCAATTCTGTATCTGGACTAGAGTAGTTATAGGAAAGGTTACAGTCTTGGATGCAGCAAATCTGTATCTGGACTAGGCTAGTTATAGGAAAGGTGGGAAACAAGCGCAATTATGGACATTTAAACTAGAAAGTTGAAAGAGATGGAAAAAACTGCCCAAACAGTCAATAAACTACAATTTCTGGGCCAGAAACCACTCCTCTAGTGGTAGATAGGCTACCTAGTACTTACCACTCCTACTGAGAAGCTAGAAGGCTTTCCTCAACACAGGAAGGCTTGGGGGGCTCAGAAGCTTACAAACCATCCTGGATACAGCAAAACTGTATCTGGACTAAACTAGCTACAGGAAAGGTGGGAACGTTGAAAGAGGTAGAAAAGTTGCCTAAATGCTCAATAAACTACAGTTTTAGGTCCAGAAACCATTCTTGTGGTAGATAGGCTACCTAGTGCTTACCACTCCCACTGATAAGCTAGAAGGCTTTCCTCAAACACAGACAGTCTTGTGGGGGCTCAGAAGCTTACAAATAGTCCTGACTACAGGAAATCTGTATCTGGACTATACTAGTTACAGGAAAGGCAGGAAACAAGCTTAGATTTTTTTTATGGAAAAGTAGCTAAAACAGCACTAAAAAACAATTCAAGTGCAGTGCAAGCTAGTACATGACTGTGTAGCAATATTAAAGCAAATACAGTTAAATGCAATTTATTCAAACTGTATTCTGAACTGAATTCAATTATTGTTTTATTCAACTCTGAACAGTTAAAAATTGTCAAAAAATATACTTATCAGCTGAGAAGCACAAAAGGACATTCTAGCAAAGTTTTTTTTTTTTTTTAGTAAAGTGGAAAGGGAGAAAGGAGATACAGAAGATAATTCAAAGTTAAGGACCTAAGTGGGTTGGCCTTCTCAAATGCTTTCTCTGTATTAGGTAGAAGGAGCTAATGCCACTAGACTGGGATAGAGTTGAACAGATGGGACTGGTAGGACTGTCGGAAATCAAAATATATTCTCACTGTACTCGGTTGAGTGAGCAAATGAGATGGACCATGGAGGGGTGTTCAAACACATTTTTTCAGGAGGAGCAGACAATTCTAAAGCCATCAAGATCAATACCACAACAAGAACTGGGAGAGAGGGTGGGAACCAACTGCAGAGAGACAGAGAGACCACAATATTCAGTGAAACAAATGAATAAATAAACAGAAAAAATGCTGTACCATCTTTAACATTGCAAGTTTGTACTTAACTCAGCTTGAAATACAGTTGATGTAGGTATATAGCAGCCAGCCAAACACCTCAGATATTCAGCAGAAATACCTCCAGGCTAAGAGTTCAGTATCAATGAAGTGAAAACAATAACTCCACTAACTGCAGAGAGAAAGAGAGACCACAATATTCAGTGAAGCAAATAAATAAACAGAAAAATAAAATGCAGCACTATCTTCAACACAATATTCAATGAAACAAATAAATAAACAGAAAAATAAAATGCAGTACTATCTTTAACACTGCAAGTTTGTACTTAACTCAGCTTGAAATATAGTTGATGTAGGTATATAGCAGCCAGCCAAACAGCTCAGATATTCAGCAGAAATAAATTCACAGATAAGTGACTAACACGTATAAGCACAGATAAACCTCCAGGCTAAGAGTTCAATATCAATGAAGTGAAAACAATAACTCCACTAACTGCAGAGAGACAGAGAGACCACAATATTCAGTGAAACAAATAAACAGAAAAATAAAATGCAGTAGTATCTTTATCACTGCAAGTTTGTGCATAACTCAGCTTGCAATACAGTTGATGTAGGTATATAGCAGCCAGCCAAACAGCTCAGATATTCAGCAGAAATAAATTCACACATAAGTGACTAACACTTATAAGCACAGAGAAATACTCTAGGCTAAGAGTTCAACACCGAACATCAGTGAAGTGAAAACAATAACCCACACTAACTGCAGAGAGAGAGAGAGAGACCACAATATTCAGTGAAACAAATAAACAGAAAAAATAAAATGCAGTATTAACTTTAACAAAATATTCAATGAAACAAATAAACAGAAAAATAAAATGAAGTACTATCTTTAACACTGCAAGTTTGTACTTAACTCAGCTTGGAATATAATTGATGTAGGTATGTAGCAGCTAACCAAACAGCTCAGATATTCAGCAGAAATAGTAAGTGGTGGTAAGAGGTAAAATGGTATCTGTATGATTTGGGATATAATGGATTGGTGGGCATACAAAATAGAAATTTAGAGTAAGATAATTACATCTCATTTAAGACAACTCAAGTATAACATTGTTTAAGTGGTCTGTTTCTCTGCAGTATCTAAACTAAATGTCTAGCCTGGTAACAGTTAAGCAAGAGCATAGTAAATTTTTATTTTTATTTATTTATTTTACATTTGCTGACCGGGCTACTCCAACTGGATATATGTCCATTTTCAGTAGAGGCCCGGGGAGATAAACTCCACCAAAGAGATAATAGCAACATCAGTACAGTTCAATTTTAAGACCAGAAATGCAATTTTACATAACAGCATTGCATTCATATAGCTAACATATTTTAAAAAGACTGCAGCAAAAGCAAGTAGTGGAATCTGGGATATCCAAAAACAAAGTCCAGCAAACAAAAAGATGCCCAATGTTGAGAGTAAAAACACTTTTAATTCCAAAAAACAAATAAAAACAAATAAAAACAGGTAAGCGCCTTCACAATTGCTAGCTTCTTCAGACTTTAACAAACAGTATGAAAAAACAGACCTTTAAATACAAAAAACCTCCAGTTAATTAAAACCAATTAAAACTGTTGGGTGTTAACACATCAGTGAACTAAGCCTCTCTTCTTTAGGAGAGGCTTTAAAGCAACAGCACTATTCAAACCAGGTGGCACATATGCTTTAAAGTTGACAATCCATTTTAACTCAACAAATTCAGTCTCATTACTCAAATCGCCTTCCCTTAAACTTTCATTTAATTTCTGTAGTACCAAGAACTTAAAGCTGTGACTCATACCAGCTTCAGATATATGTTTTGCTAATGCAGTTGTTAATTTATTATTTCGTATATCACTCTGATGCTGCAGAATCCTGTCCTTAGACATATGATTTGTCTTTCCTATGTAATATGAATCACATACATTACACTTAGCCATATAGACCAAAGTTTTTGTACAACACTCTGCATAAAAGGACAGATGCATAGGTTCCATACTTAATGCATGCATAATCAAGTGTGTAGACCATATATAACTGCATGCCTTGCAAGACCGGCATGCATGAGTGCCCTTACGCTGGGAGGTGAGGTGCCTATATGGTTCAGTGTGTGTATAACAGAGTCGCTGTTTTAAGTTCTTGGTATTTTTAAAACAAAACATAGGAAATTGTTCTATATGTTCACTGACAGAGGGATCAGTCAACAGGATAGTCCAATTATTCTTTATGACTTCACACACTTTATTAACCTCTGCTGAATAGGTCAAACAGACCCTATTTACATCCCTGTTGCTGTTAGCCTCTGTGTCCCTCACTATACTTGAGGAGCTGTCAGAGAAGTAAGGTTTTACTTTGACACCAACCAATGTATTCAGTTCTCTAATTTCCTTCCCCTGGATTCATGAAGCCTGCGCCAGGTGTAGCGTTATGCGGGACAACGCCAAATATGTCTGCCGAGCAATTCAGGTACGAACCAACTCCACGTGCACTACCGGCGTACGCTAGATCTACGCAGCCCTCGGTATAGGTATGCAAATCACCCCATGTGCAGTGTCGCACCATGCTAATGAAGGCATACAGTGATTCACGAAGTGGTGCAGGCATAGCGCAAGCCCATGGAAATGTAAACCAAAAAACATGGTTTACATTTTCCCAAACAGAACATTGGAGTTATGGAAGCGGACCAGACTCATGTATTACAAAGTTAACATATGCCAATGGCGAAATACACAGCCAATAGCACAAGAAAAGATGTACAACACCTAAAAACAACATTTAATGTCATGTCCACAGTAACGCACAGTACAGCCGCAGGGCATGTGTGCGCAAACAGGTATACAAAAGAAATATATACAAATGTCATAAAATCGCAATGAAAGACAAATCAGGATTGCACCATAATATGCAATGGTAGGCATGGCACACCACAAGCAAGGCGCAAGGGTTGCCAAGGGCCCGTAACAGTGTTCGGCGCTGGAACTATGAATTAGTAGTCAATGCCATGCAAATGAGGCAGGCTATACTGAATCGCAAACGTCCCGCCGGATTAAGGATGTACCTGACGGTGCAGCGCTATAACACCGAGGAGTGTATCAGAGGTGATACATGACAACAGCAGAGGGGTGTGCCACCGTATCAGTAAGCACATTGGAGCAATGCAAATCTGGCCTGGTAGTTGCTAAGCAAAGCTGTAGGACAGGGGTGGGGAGGAAGGTATAGAACCGTTTAGCTGAGAGCACACATGGTGCCCGAAAGCACATGTGTACAGGGATGAAATCATGCCCGAAACCTGGTAAGCGGATGCACGCGCCACGAACAATAGCACAAACAGGAAGGTCAGGGGAAGAAAAGAAGGAAATGCCGAAGCAGGGTAATTGGCGTACTAATGAGCAATTAACACCAGTCAACTCACGGCGGCCAATCGATGGCAGTAGACAAGCCTGCATGCAGAAACCTGCAAAACAGGATAGGGGAGGCATAGGATTGCAAAGAAAGGAGGGGAGGACTTGGAATGCAAAGATAGGAGAACTGTCATAGCAGAGCAAAGCAAACCCACAGTAGACCGGCAATAGCACACATTACGCAAGATAAGCCAGTTCTAGGAAAGTACAAATGAAAGCAGGCAGCTGGATGCATGCCAGCAAATGGTAGGTGTAACGTGCACAAATGTAAATGGAAGGGCAGGAGGTAATTCACGGCATCCAAATGTAATGCAACACCAAAGGTAGCACAATAGTGGTTCCGTTAATAAAACATAGAAGATACCCTGTAGCCACGGTCATACATACACACCCTATGACATCATCAATGTTCACAGCAAAACAGTATAAAGTGTGAAAGCACCCAACACACACCTGTGTATTCCCAAACACCGCACCATAGGTGTAAACAGACGGGGAACTTTTAAAATGTACATGTTGGGAGCTGCCATAGCTGTGATTCATCAGCATGTGTTACAGACCGACGGTGTTGTGGAGGATGATGCCGACAACCACCGTAGGCCTCGGAGGAGGAGAAGAGTGTTCAGACCAAGGGTAACCTACCAGGGGCTACATGGTCTGGAGATAGTAGAGCATTACAGGGTGGACAGGGACATCTTACAGCAAATAGTAGAGCTGTGCCGGCCATGCCTGGGAACCACAAACAACAGAGGGGGAACCCATCTCAGTGGACACGAAGGTATGTGTAAGCTTGCGAATACTAGCCACAGGTACCTTTCAAAGGCGAACTGGAGATATAATGGGGATCTCACAGGCATCGGCATCCAGGGTACTACACCAGTTCCTGGATGCCATGTTACCACATGCCAGTGAGCATATATACTTCCCCTGAACTCAGGATGAGTTGGCCAGCAATATGCGTCACTTCCACCGTGTGGCAAAATACCCGGAGGTACTGGGTGCGATAGACTGCACGCACATACAAATCAAGTCACCACCCGGTGAGTATGGTAGGCACTACATAAACTGCAAGGGATTCCACTCCATCAACTGCCAGGTCATGTGCAATGCCCAGGGCATTATCATGGATGTGTGTGCTGGCAGCCCTGGAAGCTACCACGACTCCCATATCTGGCATGCCTCACAGCTGTATCAGGCATTTGTCAGGAGGGACATCCCACAAGGCCAACCTGTGGGGGATGCTGGCTATGCACTGGAGCCGTGGATGATGACCCCCATCAGAAATGCACGCACACCAATGCAAGAACGCCATAATGAGGCACACGCACAAACCAGAATCATCATAGAGCATGTGTTTGGGATGCTGAAATCACGGTTCCGGTGCTTGGACACATCTGTTGGAGCCTTGCAGTACTCTCCAGGCATGTGTTCCCACATCTTCATAGTATGTGCCATGCTACATAATATGATCCTGTGGAAACAGCTGCAGCAGGGTCAAAATGGGGGAGGCCTCACAGCCCACCGCAATTGCCAAGGCCATCACAGGCACAGAGGGATCCAGACCATGGACACACTGTGCCAGCCCCAGTAGGCAGATGGAGGCATGCCCGATATGCCTATGCCTTGGCAAAGAGGGAACGTATAGCACATATCTTGACAGTGTAGGCTCCCACGGACTGATACCCCTCCCCACCTGCACACACAGTAACATGGATGGCACACAAACACGACTACCTGTAAATTGTGATGTATAGGTGGCCCACTGTGGAATCCTAATTAGGCAACCCTCAAACATTGTACACGCAACAGCCATTGGAACATGGAAATGTCAACACCTGAACAGTAGATGCGCCTATCAGCATCTGTCGGTGCTGTGTATATAGGTTCTCAGGTACATTGGTAGGTACACACCTGATTGTCAGAGGCAAAACACCAAACAGGGCAAACAATGACTCCAGTCACCACAACATCGAGTAAGCAACTGTCACTTACTGGAGCAGAGGCAATCGCGGGAGCACATGTGTGTAAGTACTGTCCTACACACACTCATCACAGATTCCCCACTGTGTTACTGAGGGGCTCCACAAAATGTAATCATGGATGTTGTGTCAAGGCAGGGGATGTACCCATGACAGGCATTCATCACCCCGGCATGCTGCATCCACGGTCGTATGAAGGTGTAGCAAATTATCGGGTGTAGCTAATTGTGAAATACATACCCAATGCCGGAGTACAGCCAGTAAACATCACATGGACATACCATTAACTGGACTCATCAAGTTGTAAACTTACGGAGTTATCCATATGAGTGAAGTGTGGAGTAACTGCTGTAGTGTACTGCACATACAAAATGACATAATACGTGTACAACCCCCAGATGTCCAAGTGGTACATGCAGTGACTGTCGTGCATGTTCCCGGTCCCACGTCCCGCAAGGGATGTAACGTAATCCCGACAGCACAGGTAATGCATTCCGGATGCAGGTCATCAGAATATGTGTAGCACACGTTAGCGGGAATAAGCATTGCCCACAGCTGGTAAGCGATGTTTAAATATGACTATACAGATATGCGCGAAACAGGGCTAAATGTCACCGACCACTGTGCAGATCATGGTCTATGATGTACAGAACAGGTGAAACCAGCATTAGTCACCCCAGAACAAATAGTGCCTGCTCTGAAGGGTAAAATGACCACTGCCAGGAGTGGAACAGGCATTCATGTATACAATCACCCAATACTATTGCTAGGCAAGGTGTACGTACGGTAGGGTTGCCACAGTTCAAATGACCAATGTGGGACATACACCAGATGTCTGCAGGATGACACATACACCCAGCCAGTAAGAAAACCAGAACGTCAGTGTTTTGCATAGATAAAAAGCTTATTCTAGTAATGGTCACAGGTACGTGTTCCGTGTCCTGTAACATGTAGGTGGGTCAGATACAGAATAAGTGTTTTATGCAACTAGGACATAAACTATAGGGAATATGTTTGTCCCAAAGTCGCAGGACATTTGCTATGTTCACAAATATTTATCAGGACACAACTACACAAAGAGGGACTGTCCCTTGCAAAGTGGGATGGGAGGTAATCTTAACCTATGGCAGGTGTGTAATGTGACAGGTACAGACACAAACGTGTGGAGTCCAGGAAACACAGTATACACTGACAAACACACAATGAAAGGCGTAGCATGCCTGTCACCACCCCTGTCCGAGATATGTGTGTGTGTGTGTGTGTGTGTGTGTGTGTGTGTGGGTGTGTGTGTGTGTGTGTGTGTGTATATATATATATATATATATATATATATATATATATATATATATATGCATAAATATATATATATATATATATATATATATATATATATATATATATATACACACATATATAATACAGATAGAAAGGGTGATAGTGTGATATATGTCGATATATAAGGGGTCACTGACATCTGCAAATATATAGATAGGTCGACAACATTCAAAACACCTTTGAGGTACAAATAAATAGGATACCGCCAACTATGGAACTTGTCACACACCGACACGCGTAACCAGGAGGCTGAAAGACAGAAAGAACACAGTAATGGAACAGTAGAACCGCAAGCAATATGACGATAGTAAGGACATGTAGTCACCGCTGCTGGCGGTGCGGTCCACGTAGGTACCATGTACAACTGTGGTTGTGAGTGATGTAGCCTGTGTATCTGTGTGTTGAGGGTGCCATATGTGTTCCTGTGTGACTAAAGTGTGTGTGTGTGTGTGTGTGTGTGTGTGTGTGTGTGTGTGTGTGTGTCCGCATCATGTGTCTGTAGGTGGCAATTCGGAGGTAGATGATTATGGTAGGTGCGGGTATAGCTAGCCGTAGGCATGCGGTAAACACCTGTGCCACATTGGGAGGGACAGCCCCCCCTGGGCAGGTGTGTCCTGACATGAAACATTACAAAGGGCAACTGTCCGAGAGTGTAGGACATTAGTATGTTCCAAATATTATACAATAGTTGCAGGAAATACTTATGCCTGTATGTAAGAAACGGAAATGTTACATGCAAACCGATAAGTAGTTAAGGACCAAGAACAATTGGTATGTAATGAGGATAAAACTATGTGCTATCCTGTGTACTGACCGTGGCCATATGTCAGCCTGTAAACACCACTGTGTGACCCGCAAGTGTCCAACTATGGTCATATGAAAAGGTAGCAAGCCATGTCACAGAGGGTCTGACACCAACACCACTGCAATGACTGCAAATATCTGGGACAGACATACACGGGATAGTGGTCATTTACAAATATCCCTGCACATATCACCGTACATCCAGAGGTATGGAAGTATCAACCTCACCTGCATACCATATAGAAACCAATTAACAATGGCCCAAAGTAAATTCCCATAACAGAAGTTTATTAAGTGATAGCACTGTAATTAGGGAAGGGGCCCACACACATATATATGGACTACGTAGAAATGCAAGCCCCACAAAACCATATATGCTACGTACACCCGCCTACATCCCCCACACTGGAAACAATAGCAATACAGACTGTAACCACAGCCCAAACATCTAGTTAGTCAATTACATCTGCTGAACTGTTAACATACCTTGTGAGAGACACATTTAAAGGCGCCATGCAAAATTGTATCCGTCGTATAACGGAACAAATGGCGATGTTACAGGTGTTTGCAATAGTCCTTTATCAGACAGGTGGGATGACAGGTACAGTCACAGGTAGAACCACATACTCAAGCCGTCATACACAATCCACGGGGGACATGACTCCAAAATAGACTTGGCTCTACACAGCAGTTGCAATTACACACAACAAAACACAATACAAGCCGTCTCCCCAAAGGTAGGGCAAATGGCCAACGCCCAAGTGGAGAATTCAATTATACCCCACTGTTGCCACGTAATTGGCGAATGGATTAGCTGCACAGCTGAAGTGCACGTAATTAGTCACACCGGACCACCAATTGGCGGCAGTAAACCACATGTTGCAGGTATAGACGTATATAAGGATGACTTGCCAGATATGCAAACTGTATGCTCATACCGTAAAACAGTTTAAAGAGTGATGCAGAAGAGCGAGATAGAGACAAAATACCGGAACAATATCAAGGTATGTAGAACACTAACTGTATGTATAGTATGTTCTGTATTAAGTTATGTCAGTGTATGCATAGCCTGGTTTGCACTAATTAAAAATGTCCGCCATGCATAAAGTGGGGAATGGTATTTATGTAGTGATGTCTTGCTGATCATACTAATGCTTGTAGAAGTTGTGCGTCCAGCAGTGGGCCACAAGGTAAACAGCACAGACACCACAAGGGATGCAACATGACGGCTTTAAACAGAACAATGTCATACGACCCGCCGTCAGTGGCAGGGTATGTCCAATAAGTACATGCCATAGCAGGGGATATTATATGTGGATATACTGCAACAGTACGCATGTGTATGGGCATATAACATCAATGACATGTCTAAGGTGGACCCTCTGATCAAGTATGCTTTGAATTATGGGATACCATGTAAAGCATGTGTAATGTATAGTACAGTAGATTGATATGTCAGATATGCTACAAAGGAGAACAGGCATATGATGCATAACAAAGGTATTGTATAGTGATGTGAGTAGTATGTAATTAATTTATGTATAAACATTTATGATGAAATAAATAATGTAATCCACTCTGTGCATTTGCAAAGGACGCAAACATTACTCCCATACTAGAATAGCAGAAGAGATGTGACAGACAAACATGAACATGACTGGCGTGTACAATAACAGGATACATATGGTCTGTAGTCACGGGACATTGTAATAGTGTGACAGCTAATCTAACTGGAAGGGCTATTCCAGTAACCATGCACAAAGGACATGTAATAGCTCCACAGGTTCATAGTGGGGTACCATGCAGTTTGGCAAGTCTATGTGTAACAACAACTACAGTGTGCACACCAATGGCACCTCTCTAGGGTAGTGTCCTGTGAACAGAAGAGCCATGTGTAACCTGCATCTCTGCACAGTACAGCCACTGCAGTGATCCCTGGCGTACATGTGTCCACCATCCACCAAGCGAGGTATCACATGAACACTGCTACTGACTGGCCATGCATGATGTACATAGGAATCATGTCCCAAAGCATGGTGAGTGTCCGGTCTGGGAATGCAACCCACAAGCACATGCCACACACTGTCGCGTGTGTGCACATATCCATGAGCATCATGCTCATAGTGGCTATTGTTTATGTTGTGTATGTGGAGTATATCCATTAACATATTTGCAAACATTGGCCCTGTGTTTGCAACAGAGGTCACCCCTGAGTATGTAGTCCACAAATGTGTACGGACGTGGTGTCTGTACATAAGCCACAAACTTTAACTGTCATAGCTCAATAAACGTCATGGCATTTTAATGTTGAGTTATGTAAAGCTGTTGTGTAAGGTACATCCTAAGCGGGGTGTTGTACCCATGGATGTGTGTATAAGTCCGGTGTTCAGAGGTACAATGGGTGCCTATGTACCAGCTACACACTCAGTACAGACATGTGTGGACATGTAGAAGGATATCCACGCCACAGTGGCAATGTGGTAATCACAGGAGTGTGTGCGACATACATGTGTCTTACAAACACGTACAATGCGACATGTATGTAGGGGACTAAAACCTATGTGATAACCAGTGGGTGGATGGTGTACTGCAAAGGTCATGTTCATACCAAGTGTCATGCAGGTAGAGGCCATGATGTTCATATCAGTATCCGTCACAGTGACACCCGTATGGATGCGGTTTGTATCAGCTGGTGAAGCAACAATGGTGCTGGGTATACAGTGGTCTGTAAAGCTAGGCCGGGAAGTCCCCACAGTGGTAGCCTGTACCTCAGGGAAGCATATACCGAACATGAGGGCCCCATGACTGAGGACTGTGGTATGCCAAGTGTTACTGGAATGCAGTATGTGATATGGTATGCCACCCTCAGTGCGTGTGTCCCATCCATTAGCCACTTTGCATAACATCCGGAGACATATGTTGTGATGTGCAGGTGGATGTGTATGTTGTCAATACCAGAATGGAGAACAGTGCTGAATGGCAGCAAGAGGACAATGTAGGCTGTGCGGACTCCCGTGTCATCATCAACTACTCTGGCGACTCTATGAAAGGTGTTCAACAGGTGTAGGAGGCATGCTGTGGCCCCAACAAGACCAACCCAGCTGGCATCAAAGGACCGGAGCACAACAAAGACTCAGCAAATGATGTCCATGATGATGTGCCCTATAGCCGTGCATAACAGTCCAGTGAGGTGTGTAGGGCAATAGTCCCAGTTGTGCATTGTGGTGCCACCTGTGTGGAGTGTTACTGTCGCTGTGTGCCAGTCAGGGGCCACAATGTCTGGTACAAGGCTATTACTGAATATGGTGTCCAAGTGGGGAGACATGCCGTTCAGAGGTCTGTGGACATCACAGCCTGGGATTTTGTAGGGTGACAAGGGGCCTGTGTCCTAGGACATATAGAGTGCAGGTCAGTATTGTATAGGTGTGACCACAGGTACACCGCAATGTTCCTGCAAGGAATGTGGCCCCGTAGGGAGTGAGAGGGTGTCATGTACCTTATTTCTATCCTTTGTTAGCATTGAAGCCATCAGATAGCATGTTGCCAACATCACCTGTTACTGTCATGTTCTGGAGTGACAGTTGTATGTGTGAGCAGATGTGGGTATTGCATACGACTACTGACATACCACCATAATGCCTTGTGGTACATCTCGGAATGTGTCGCAGTAATGTGTACATAGCTAGTTATGAAGTATGTAATGAGGGATCCCGTGGCCCTACCGAGGCTGACCAGTGAGTTACCCTACCCATGGGAATGTACACCACTGTGCAACAGCCCCCACCTGTTGTTGTAAAGTATGTCCATGAGACCACACCCCCAGAGTGTCGTCTGTTATCTGGTGTGTACCATCATGGCTCTGTATGGAATAGCATGAACCATATTGTCGTGTATGCGCTAATGAAGTGCACTGGGGTATGTCTCAGCATTTCCATGTGTATTGTCCACCTGAACATGTGTCACGACAACAACTACCGCTGTCATACGACATCTGTAGTAGGTGTTGTAGTGCTCATCTACTGTGTATGCCGTGAAGTGTGTGGTGCCTGTATGTGGCTAACAAGGGTGAGTAGCATATGTTCAGATTCCACCAATGAGGGGATAACCCCAGGTGTGGAACAGCAGTCACATGTTGGTAGTGTCGATGTCAAGGATACTGTTGGTCTTGGAGGTGGTGTATGGGTCGAACCAGCCGAGCGGAGGTTATGACTCACACACAGCGTACGCCTAATGTGTCAGTACATGTGCGGCTATCACAGTTAAGTGTGGGTTACTGTCAGTCTGACATCAGTAGCAGCAGTAGTTCCGGACACAGTTATATGCACGTGGAGCACCTGTGATGCATTGTGCTAAGTAAACAGCCGGGATGTGTGTACAACATAGTGGAATATGGGGACACCTCAGCCGTGGGTGTGCCAGTCCAGGTACATACCTAAGAGGTACGGTCTGTCTATAACCAGTCATTGCAGGTGTGCTCTGCAGATCCAAGAGGCAGGTCCCAGTCACTGCAGAGATATTGAAGTGGTGCAGTATCAGGTGTGCCTTGCCTGCGTGCGTCACAGAGGATGATGTCAAGCATTGTGTGACATGACCACATGCTTCGCTAGCCAGTTCCCATTCTGGTGGTGACTGTTATTGGACACTGTGCATGACAGGCAGTATAAAAGCAGCAAGAGTCCAACATGTGATCCGTACTCCCAGGGCTGACAGGTGCAGGTCAACTGTGCCACAGCATCATGTTGTTTGACCAGGTCTGTCAAAATGGACATATACTAGATGCCTGTGGAATGACAGCAGAAGCATGGACTACTGTTGGGAGTGACACAGTCATTCGTAGTGCAGTGGTAACAGGTCCGGATGACCGCAAAATGCTTCCCAGGGCTTGGACCACATCATCAGGGCTGCAACACTGGTGGGCTATTGCATGTTCCTGCACACGTAGCCTATGCCCTGAGATACAACTTCAGTCACACAAACATGGAAGATGAGTTACATTGTACCTGCTGAGTTGTGGCATGTGTGCATAGGTTATGTTGCAGAACCAGTTACTTGACAGCAGGATGTAAGTGACTATCGCCTTGTGTAGCCTGCTGAGTGGAACAGCAGTGTGACTGCCGACAGTCACCTATGACACGTGTGTTGTGTATGTTATGACACCCTATTGGCTGTATGTGATGGGCAGACGTGTCTGTGGGCTATAGGTTGGTGTGGTTGTGTTTGGCGATGTGGGCTGCCATTGGTGCCCACACAGAGTATGGAGGGGTACTGTACAAGGTGTCTCCGTATATGTGGCCTGTGGTGGGGATCATGTGGGACTATGTGATGTGTGGGGTGCATTGCCAATGTTGCACATTCCCACATGACTGTCAGGGGCAGTCAAGGTTGGTGACAGTATAACCCCCAGCAGGGCTGCATATGTGCATCCCCCACAGGCTGTACTGTTGTATGTTGGGAGGTGTGCATTGACTGTGTACATGAGAATAGCTCTATTGCCACATGTACAACATAGTCATCATAGTGACAGGCAATAGCACTGGTACGTGCCAGTTGGACATGCCTGTATATAAGCGGTACGTGCCAGGTGGACACGCCATATAAACCACCATGTCTCACGAGGTATGTGAGTGATGTGTATATGACAGCTGTTGTACTGTAAGCAAGCTGGAAATATATGGACAGACAGTGTACCTGTGAGGACTGGTGTGAAATGGGTGCTAAACTAAGCATTATCTCATAACACGCCAAGAAGCTCTGAACAAGTGCCGAGCATGCCCATACATTATAGATAGGGTGTTGGAAAATATCAACCCACATGTGTTGACGACAGTCATGATTGGTGGCACCGCATCAGAACACTGCCGGGTATGGTCTGCAAGTCCATGAACCATTATCAGTGTAGATGTTAGCAGTACAGATGTACAAGACAGTATGGATGTTCGGCTACAAATGCCTTTGTATGTCACAGGAGTGTTCTACTAGTGGCCTGTTGACAGACTCACAACTACTAAAGGTGCTACAGTGACATGTGCATATCACACGGTATCAGCTACAGTAAACCAGGGTTAATGTGTTGTACCCCACCCACATTGTAGCCCATACCACACAGACAAATGTCAGCCATCTGTGTATCTGAGGATGTGAATGGCCATGACCTATGGGCAATAGTTGTCACAGTGTTGCGAACAACATACAGAATGGGCTGTATGTGTGAGGTGTGTAACATATGTGCACATTCTGGTGGATGATATCAGCAATGACACCACTAGGGGAATACCCCCGTACCCATTAAAAAACACCTAGGCTGTGGTCAACATTATGGACACTGTGTTAGGGATGGTATAGTGCAGTACACCTCCCTGAGCTGGAGATGTCTCCCTTGCCCTTTAGGTAGTCATCTGAGGTACCCATGACATGACAGGGTGGTATCCATGAGCACGGAGATCATTGGACAGGCATACACAGCACCCGTGTGACCAATATTGGAATACACATCACCTTCCAGGGGTAGGGCCCATGTGTGGATGGCCGATACCAGCCTCCACAATACTTACCTTCAGTATGCAGCATGCTATCCACCTTGCATACAGACACATGCCACACTATGCTGTTAGACATAATACATGTCCATAGCCTGATCTGATAGACATACGTCATGGACAACCACCGCCCTATGACTAGGATGGCCACATGCTGGACAGATGCCTGTGCCATACCTGTGACATACTCCCACCATACCATGCAGCCCTGTCCACATAGCTGCACATATCATCCCTGTCATACATGGTGTGATGGCCGTATGGTAGATGTAGTATCAGCTATCTGGATCAGTAATGTGTCACTGACACCCCTTGCGGTGGCATAATGGGTGTTGGATACAGCTAGGAAACCCAGCCCGTACATGCTATAGCCGATAACCTTACCTGCGAATGACGTCCGACTAGCAATTGTCCCATGTCTATCACATGTGCAACACAGGCGATCCGTGGCAGGATGTTGAACAGCTGTACAGTGCAGTGTAGATGTCTATAGCAAAACAGATGCATGTACAGGTTTTCATGCATACTTGGCGCATTGTCACTGCCCAAGTCCAGTAAGGCTGTGTCTGTGTTGATATGTGACATATACACAGCCTCAAGGTCAACAGCATTACCGTGGATACATCAGGCATGTGTAGATAGGTAAGAACACCAGTGCAGGCAAACAGACATGCCCACATGAAGACAGACGTCACATGCAGTAGGAACACTAATGAGGTGACACACATATATGGGGATGATATCCAATGCATACTGGGTGTTACATGTGTGTGACACATACATGCCAGTCATGTTAGTGTCATGTTGATTTGCAAAGATAACTGTGCAGATGTACTAGAAATGTATGTGCAGCAGTACCACTGTACATGTCTGTAAATGTGACCTGTCACCTTCATCATGTCTTACAGATATTGCCTCGTACACGCCTACCAGCATACAGCCGACAGGAGCATGATGTTGTACTCCTGTACCTCCATGAGAACTACGAGGTGTTATTTAGCCATGTGCCACAGCAAGCACAGCAGCGGGATGACCTGTGGCAGGATCTTCGCAGGAGGGTCAACGAAGTGGGTGGTCACAACTGCACCTACCAGCAGGTGCGCAGACACTGCACGGACTTGATACGTCATGCAAAATAGCATGCCACTGCAATTTCCAGGGAACAAGGTGGAACAGGTGGTGGGTCACCAACCCAGCCTCCACTCACACACACAAAGGAGCTACTGGCCAGTCTGGGAACACCCTCGGAACAGCCCCCACAAACACTAGCTGCCATCGTGGAGGTGGGTTTCTCCCAACCAATGAGCCTGGAGTTGCCTGGTAAGTCAGTACTGAACATATGGCCAGTATATCCCAAGTATGTGCATGTGTCAGTGTACATCATGTAATGTAACAACGTATGCAAGGTATGTGGACACACATGCTTTATGCTACCCTGTGTATGCACCATACCTCTGAACTGTACAGGTATTTGCAGGATGTCCAGATGTCTGCCTCATATTGTTGGTGTGTTCCCCTTAATATCTGTCCCTTTCTGGCAAACAGCTGAGGAATGGAGTCATTAAATGATGACATACATTTGTGTTTATGACTGCACATTCCGTGTAAAACCCATGTGCATGCAAACCTATTAGTCTAGCAAATTTCTAAGTTTGTAAGAGCAATATGTCACAGTTGTCCCTATATGTCCCCCATCATAGTAGGCTTTGTCCACATTTATTGTTCTAAGAGGTTGAGAGGTATGGTATGCACACATGTGCTTACTATATGCTATTGTACAGGCAAATGTGTTAACTTGCACTGTGCACCCTGTGGCTGTCATACAGTCATGGATGATGTTCATACTGCTGTGTCACCCTATACAGGTACCTCTGGTGTGCCGCACAGACAAGAGTCCGTTGCAGGTGAGACTGTCATCGGTATCAGGCATGTCAAAGCATAGATCTATTTGCCTTGTGGCCAGTTAATACATGAATATACAGGCCGCATCACCCATCATCCACACAGGCCACCCATGTGCAATGTATACAACTGAAATGACATACAGACATGAAACTACAGTATTTGTCATTGCTACATGTGTGTCCAGCTGTGCATACAATGGTGGAAGTATTCTACAATGGAGGCATATGTACTATACAGTGGAACAAAATGTGTGGTACACAAACCAGTACCGCACAGTGAGCAGTGATATGGGCAGACCACAGGCATCACCATTGTGTTATATGCCCCTGCAATGGTTTCACACATTGTGATGTTCCATCCAACATGTCTGAGACATGTAGCGTTTTGGTTGCAATATTGTCACAATTTCCCATAACCCATATCTCACATACCACACATACACCTGTTGTCTGCATAGCCCTGTGGATGGTGACATATCCAACATCTATGGGTGTATGTCGTATGGGACAGCACAGACATGTGTGATAGACGGCCATCACATACATGACCAACACATGTGCACACATGGCCATGGGGGATGGCCAGAGACACGTAGCCACACAGAAGATGGGATGTGGATACACCCTGTCCCACTTTGTCCACACATGGTCCAATTACAGCCATACTAGACCGATTGTACAGGTGATGTGGTATGCTGCACATCCTAAATGTCTGTGCACAGCTAGTGGACGTGTCAGTGACATGTACCTCACAAGATGAGTTGAACATGATGTCTGTGTCATAGCATGATGGTAGTCAGCTTTACAGATTCCACTGGCAGTGACACCAGGCCACAGATACTGTACTTTTCCCCTGCTGCCGTAGGACATCACTGTTAGCTGTGCACCTTGTGTGCGTGGTACATCAATGTTATGTGTGAAATGGTGACGTGACAGGTCCGCTATGTGTGGACATGGTTGTCAGGCAGCTAACACTCTGTAGTCATCGTGCAGGGGTGTCATCTGTATGTCCTCCAGTGACCTGTCACATGACATAGCATGGTTTGGTGTGTATCCACCTCAGCATCGTAGGTCACAATCCACAGGTATGCCATGGGTATGCATGCAGTTCTGGATATGCAATGCATACATAACATGCACTGTTTAGCAATATAGACGCCTCATGATGCCATGCAATGGCACAGTGTCTGTACATCACACTGTACAGCAATGTAGATAGCTCACAGTCCCCTACCATGCCCATGCACATTTGCTCAACATGCATTCTATCTGTAGGACATATGGACAACACCGCAATGTGATACCCAGTACGATGCTGTACATGTGTCAGGACACCATTGTGTCAGGCATGCATGCATGTTAATGCACACATCAGCAGATTACATGTCAAGGTCACGTCAGCCATGTGTACTGTTATCCTGTTCTGGTCCACATGGTGTATCACGGGGATGCATGCATACTACCATGATCGTGTGAATTAAATGGATAATGATATGACACCTGCCTGCTGTAGTGTGCATTCCAGGGGGTATGCTTACAAACACTATTGATGTCTGAGCTGCATGCTGTCAGCTGTATCACAAGCATGCTGCATGCCATCTGTCATATCACATGCATGGTGTGTCAGTGTGTATGTGTCAGTGTGTGTGTGTGTGTGTGTGTGTGTGTGTGTGTGTGTGTGTGTGTGTGTGTGTGTGTGTGTGTGTGTGTGTCTATTGTAATTTAGAGTCTTTCTTTGCATTCACAGGTGATGTAGGTGCGTTACCCTCCTGCGGTCCATCTGATAGTGTCCCCACAAATGCTAGCAGTGATGAACATATGCACGAGGTACAGGCAGGGATGTCAGGGGCTGAATCTGTGCCAGCGGTTGCCATCACAGCTACGTCCCCCTCTTCCCCGCACACAGTTCAGCTGCCAACAAATACTGCATCTACAGTAGCCATAGAGGAAGGACAGTCAGCGTCTGTTAGCATTAAACAGGAATGTGTGGTGGCTACAGAAGGTGTGTCTCCACACCATGGTGGCAGTATACTGACTGCAGATGTGCCACACAGGCATGTGGCTGCTGCTGCTCATAGGAGGACCTCTGGCAGACATGCACCTGCAGGACATAGCGCAACAGCTGGGATCACCAGTCGCATGTTCCAGACAGTAATGGCGGCACAGGCACATGCCGAACGGCAGAACAGAGAAGGGCAGAGGCTGCAGAGTGCTGCTATCAGTACTCTAAACAACAACATACAGGCATTGACAGGTGCTCAACAGCAGCTTGCTGATGTTCTGGACAGGCAATTGGGTGACATGGTAAGAATCCTTGACCATGGCATGGCAATCCGTGAGCGTGAGCTGTCTGTGCTGGAACATCTGGTAGGCATGAGGCATAGGCCACATGGACGTAGGTCAGCTACACCACCTAGTGCAGGTCAACGTGAGCATGCCACCTCACATGGCCGCTCCCATAGTGCCGGTAGCAGTAGCAGTGCAGCTGGTGCTGCGCTGTCCACACCAGGTCACAGCAGGCCATGTGGACGTGGACCTGGATGTTCCCGGCGGGGACATGGTTCCAGTGGCCATGTGTCGTCGGACAGTAGCCATTCTGTACCTCTGCCTGGTAGTGC
This sequence comes from Protopterus annectens, assembly GCF_019279795.1. Lineage (NCBI taxonomy): Eukaryota > Metazoa > Chordata > Ceratodontiformes > Protopteridae > Protopterus > Protopterus annectens. Next base: position 336,243,479 of record NC_056725.1, read on the forward strand.
CCGTGCAATCCCTGGCAGGCACAGGACACGTGGCCATGTCCGGTCACGTGGCCATGTCCGGTGAGCTGTACAACCTGGTCTGTACAATCTGGAGCTGTCTATAATACTCTTGTGTAGACCTCACAAATGACAGAACTGTGTGCACACATACACGCACACAGCAAACACAACTGTAGGGCTCCACAACACCCACATGCATACAGAACAGACATGTCTATTCAAATCACCGGCCCATACCCACACACATGATATCATCCATTGGTGCAGCCTACGCCCTTGGCAAACAGTATCACCCTGTGCATATGATGAAGCCTGTGCCAAATCCCTGCCATCCACACCATCGGTGCAGGGATATGCTCAAATGGTCTGATGCACAGGTTGAACAGAATAGTGAGAGGGGTATCTAACATTACTTGTGTATGCATGTTGAGGGATGTGTATGTTGCATTGGTTGTGTGTGAATACTGAGTGCAGGGATATGCTCAAATGGTCTGATGCACAGGATGAACAGAATAGTGAGAGGTGTATCTAACATTACTTGTGTATGCATATTGAGGGATGTATATGTTGCATTGGTCATGTGTGAATACTGAGAGATGTGTATGCGACATCAGTGGTGTACTGTCGACATGCACCAGTCATACCATGTAGTCCAGGTGCAGCATGAATTGTGATAGGTTCACAGTATGTGTCTCGGTTACAACAGTAACAGCATGTTGGTAATGATGCCCTGGTTCCCTCCTATGGTGTACTGGCATGTGCCTACAGGTAGCAGTGTTTTCAGTCCCCCATGTGTAACTGTAGAGTACTCACAGGCACGTATGGCAATATCAGCATGCTAAATGTACCCTCAACCTGACTGTTGGAAAGTCGAACATGACACAGATGTCCGCACATATACTGCACCTGAAGCATGTGGTCAGTTGAACAGGCTACAGCGGACAGAGATGTGACATACATACCAGAAAACATTACAGGTATGTTAACATGGTGCAGGGGTTGTATACAGCGGTCTGGCCAATGATAATGTTAGAGGCCCTTAATAGCATGAGGCCATGCTGTGTAGCAGTAATACCCTGTCACAGTACAGGAACATGGCCACATTCATGGGGTCTACAGCACTATAATGCACACCCCATAGTGTTGAGGTGTGGACCCTTGCTTATGTGGTCATCACCTTCGCAGTACTTTGCACCCACACGACGTGGCACAGAGAAGGATCATGCACAGGTAGCCAGTACAGCTGGGACCGATGGGATCAACAGGGTAGTAGACTGCATCACCATGAGGGATTAGTCACCATGAGGGGTTAGTGATCCTGTTTCCACTGTATGGTAGCATACACCCTCACGCCAAGCACCAGACAGCCATACATACATACATACACACACACACTGTGGTGACCAGATATGTGTGTACGGATAGCCGATGTGTGTGATGCACCACACCTGCCGACGTCATGCTTTCCACACTGCAGTACGTACAGATCTCTACAATGGTGTACAGGAATGTGTAACAACTGGGACGTATTCCCCACCATATGTGGCATGTGTGGTCACACAAGTGGACACACATGGCAGTGCTGGGATTGATACACCTGCCATATGATGAGCTGTTTGATAGACATGCAGCGGTAATGTCCGCAGTATGTGTACCAACACTATGTCTGGCAATTGTGTGGCTATATGCACATGGGAGGATGTCAGTGTTACAGGTGTCATGTGACATACAGTTAGTAACACCTGACCGCTGTGTATGTGTTATGTCATCACCATCAAGTAACAGTGACATAGCGTACTGTTTGCACATGACATGGTAGGATGGTGTGTGACACACCTGTGAGCCATCCCCGGCACACATACTTCTACACAGGTGGATCACCACTTTATGTACACACATCCCTCCATACGTGATATACAACCAACCGTACTGTCTGTATGTCACCATATACAGGTGTCAATGATGGGGCTGCATTGCGACTGCATGTTGTAGTTAGGCACAGCTGTGTTATGGACATCGGCCACTGCACATGCATGGTTGCTGCATGCACAGTACAGATTGTACATGTGCACTGGTCCTACATGTGTCTCCTGTAGCCATGTTTGTATGCATTGCTATTGGTGGACATGTGTGTTGACATACATAACACATGTACTATGGTATGATATCACGGGGTGTCATGGGCGACTACTACAGGGGAATGTGTCCTCGGTCAACTTTGCTACCTCCTGTACTGTGAGCATTCAACAGACATGGACCCACCTTCCATTTGCATGTGTATGATTGCTTAGGCCACTGTTCTACATGGGGGACAGCAAAGGCTAAGCTATGTACATATGTGTTGTGTGTGTGGTCCATGCACACATCCACTACAATCACATGTATGACATATCCAAACATATGTGTTTGTTGGTGTACAGCAACACTCATCTGTCACAGCTGTGTAAGACCCGGGGCCCCTGGTATGTCTTGAGCTGACCTGGTCATGTATAGTGGTATAATTGCAATGCATAACACCTGTTGGAACCCTGTCAGTACATGTGTACTCTGCACAGTTGCTGTAGACCTCTGTACAGTCCACTGGTCATGTGTCACACGGTGTTGTGGTAATGTATGGCTGTGTATTGCTGCAGCAATGACATGGTGATGTCTTGAGGGCTACAGTGTAGACTGCGGTGTGTATGTCTGTGATCTACACCTGTGACAGCTGTGATGGCCGCTGAGTGTGTACTGGTCACTGCATGTGTGTGACCGCCCTGTGCGTGGGGACAGTTATACCTTACTGTGCCCTTCCATGTTTAGACTCTGTCTGCATGCAGGATGGCCTGCCCTGTGCATGGGGACAGTTATACCTTACTGTGCCCTTCCGTGTTTAGACTCCATCCATGACAGTCCAAACTGAGCCCTTGCATGTTGAGACTCCATCTGCATGCAAGACGGCCCTTTGCAACTGCTAAGTGTGCGAGCATGCCCAGTACGCCATTGTGCAGATCGACACACAGTACAGTCCGAACGGACGTGTATTACTAAGCATGTGGCCATGGTCAGTGACACCTTGTGTCGGTGATGTCCCTCTGTGCATGGGCATGGCTGTTGACATCCTGTATAGCCATGGTGGTCATCCAGGCAACAGATGTCCATTTTCAACGTCACGATGGATGCCTACCGAGTACACACTGGTCGACTATCTTGAAGGGTGTACTGTCTGTGGTGCGTCCCGTGTCTATGTCTTGTTGTTGTGGTGCTCTGTAAATCTTACGTTGCCTCGATCACACCACTGCCGTGTGTTTGTCTATGTCTACCGTGGGACAGTAATATGTCTGTATGTTTTCAGACTGATCACTCTCTATACAACCCTGTCGGCAACCTCGTCAGTGCGGATGATGACACGCACCTAGAAATATGCCTCTGGGACTGCTGTGTTTAGTAATCTCGGTAGCGCATTCTGTAAATGCGCCATGCTGTAGTGTGATAGGGTAGTTAGGTGTATGTTCGACTCCCAGTCCTGCCAAGTGTGTGTGTGTGTGTGTGTGTGTGTGTGTGTGTGTGTGTGCACGCATGCTCCCATCTGCCTGGGGACTCAGTCTTGCTTTTAGATGCCTCACACCACAGATATTTCCTACCAACATCTTTGCCTTTGCGGATAATGACACGCGCCTAGATGTATGCCTCTGGGACTGCTGTGTTTAGTAATCTTGGTAGCGCATTCTGTAAATGCATCATGCTGTAGTGTGATAGGGTAGTTAGGTGTATGTTCGAATCCCAGTCCTGCCAAGTGTGTGTGTGTGTGTGTGTGTGGGTGTGTGTGTGTGTGCACGCATGCTCCCGTCCGCCTGGAGACTCAGTCTTGCTTTTAGATGCCTCACACCACAGATATTTCCTACCAATGTCTTTGCCTTTACGGATGATCTCACGTGCCTAGATGTATGCCTCTGAGACTGCTGTGTTTAGTAATCTCGGTAGTGCGTTCTGTAAATGCGTCATGCTGTAGTGTGATAGGGTAGTTAGGTGTATGTTCGACTCCCAGTCCTGCCAAGTGTGTGTGTGTGTGTGTGTGTTTTTGCGCGCATGCTCCTGTCTGCCTGGGGACTCAGTCTTGCTTTTAGACACCTCACACCACAGATATTTCCTACCGACATTTTTGCCTTTGCGGATGATGACACACGCCTAGATGTATGTCTCTGGGACTGCTGTGTTTAGTAATGTCGGTAGCGCATTCTGTAAATGCGTCATGCTGTAGTGTGATAGGGTAGTTAGGTGTATGTTCGACTCCCAGCCCTGCCACGTGTGTGTGTGTTTCCAGCTGCATGACAACAGTGCATTGCTTTTACAGTATTCACTCTCCATAACATCTGTGCGGCGTCTTTGCCTTTGATGCTGCTGTCTGCAGGCTATACGTATGCCTGTGTGAATTCTGTGATCTACTAATCACGGTAGCATGTTCTGTAACTGCGTAATGCTGTCGTGTGGTACAGTGGTTACGTTTGTGTTCTGCTCCAAACCCTGCCACGTGTGTTTGTGTGTGTGTGTGTGTGTGTATGTGTGTGTGTGTGTGTGTATGTGTGTGTGTGTGTGTGTGTGTGTGTGTGTGTGTATATGTATCTATCTACATAAATATATATATATATATACATATATATATATATATATATATATATATATATATATATATATATATATATATATATATATATATATATATATATATATATATATATATATTGTATATAGATATGTCTGTTGGGATTATCACTCTTGAATGTGCTGCATTATCTGTACGTGATCACCTTGGATGTTTGTACATCTGCTATGGCTCTGTGATAGTGCACATACTATGTGCTGTATTGATCGTGGGTTATACTTGTGTAGTGACCGGTTATTGTGTTGCTGGGTATTACACGGGCATTGGAAACAATGTTAGTACAGCACCTTTCAATGGTCGTATGCATATCTCGGCAACAGTCAGCAGTGGTTATTACATTGGAGGGTGAGTATGGCTCATATCCGTATGTAGTAACTGACAATTCTATGCAACCCAGGTTAACATTACAGACTCACGTTTATCCACAGGTTGTGGTACAGATCCCAGGACTGTATGTGTATACATTGACAGGTGCAGGACTGGGTTGTGTTGGATGCATGGAGGGGTGTCCATGGCCAGTAATGGTGATCTCTACAGCCTGGCAGGTACGGTCTGTGACTGTCCCACAACTACCTGTATATGGCTGACACATGCTGTACCTGTGTATATGCAGACACACACACTTACCACAAACAGCTAGGGCTATCACATACACAAACCCATTGCATCACCATTAGGCCATGCAATAACTGTTGTCCCTCACGCACACACACCTACGTGTACATTGGATGGCTCAATGACAGCTCTGGAAATGTAACACCACACCCTGTGCATGTGATGTCACCTGTGCCACCACCTGTGATGTGTAACATTGATGCAGGATCAGACTAACCCGGTGCTGATGCACACGGTGGCTTTATTCCACTGTATTGATGTTAGCATGCTGTTAACACAAAGTGTGTTACTTCCAGGTGTATATCAGCAGGCATGATGCATTGCAGCTATGACCATCAATGTAGCATAGTTTACAGCACTGTTAATTCTAATGATGTATTCTCCATCCATGTGCCATTTCACTGATGTGTGTAGTATTGGCAGCATGTGTGTCTGAGTGTGCAATACGTGTGTGATGTGTGTAGTTCACATGTATACATGCTTACAAATGCATACACTGGCCTACACGACATTACTCAGGCTTCACCATTCGTACACTAGCTTACTCATTCTTCCACACGCGCACACAGGCTAACACACGTGCACACATGCTTACTCGGGCTTACTGGCGCGCACGGGCGCAGACACACTGTGGGCAGGTTTGCAGTTCACATCAGTGGTATCCATGGTGTACACCGTCAGTCTCCTGATGTTCCCTAGGACAGCTCATAACACGCCTCTTCCACTGAGTACTGACAGCAAACATGTGACACTGCTCCGGTGAGATTACAGTGTTTTATACATACACACTCATGTTGTCACCTATCTTCTACTCTAATAGTCCCCTTATCCTACACTACACTGTAGAGGCTTGGCCCATATGGCATGACATGTTGTGATTCACTATCCTCAGCCTCACTTGCATTAGATTGCCAACAAATGCTACGTTACAACTCTGACAGAGCGCTTCCACACATAACAACCAGTACGCAGTAGCCATGTTGTCTCCAGCTTGCCATTCATCTGCATGGCGTACTAACATCTAACTAAACCTACATTTTGTATGTATATTATACATATTTGACTTGTTTTGAAGCGCAGCGCGTTCTTGTGGCGCTGCGCTACACTTCCACAATGGAGATTGGGGGAGGACAACTACTGTTTTATTGATATGCAATGGACAAAGCTGCCACTGGCCTTGGACTTAGACATTGGCATGCTTCTTCGACTGTATTCATACTGTATTTGCAGCTGTCATTGCTCAGTTTATCAACGTGCAGAACGTTGGTTGCCTAACATCCGGGTACATTTCTGCACATAACTCAGCTTACTGTTTCATGTATCGCGTATTTACATCATTTGCATAGCGTTCACATACAAATGGGGTATGTTGCAAATCCCAACATTGTCCGTGCAATGTTTTTGTTACAGGTGGTCTTGCACGCCCCTACGGGTGTTTGCTGAATAGCCTGGCAGTCATCTTTCCTTGCTGTACTCTCACTCAACTCATACACGCTGGAGGCTTCGTGTATCATGGCCTAGGCTTTGCTGTGTAATATGTCTATTTGTGGTGTATGCATGGCTGTGGGTATGTCCCACTGTCATCATTGGTAAAGGTGACAGCCCTATAGGTACTTCATGTAGACTGCTGTGTCATTTGACATGCCAGCACATACCTGCGGCCAATACTGAACTTCCTACTGCAGCGCTTTTCATACCGTCTGAGTTATCTTGCAGTTGATAATGCTGTTTCCTCAGACACGTATCTGTTTCTGATCATACCTCTCAACCTCCTAGAGCAAAACATCTGTACAAAGCCTAACATGATGGGGGGGCAAATAGGGGCAGATTTTAAATATTGCTCTTACAAACATAGATAGTTGACAGTATAATAGGTTTTGCATTAGTATGACTTTTCTGAAGGATTTGGGGTCTTAAACTCAAATGTTTGTCATTATTTAATGACTTCAGTTCTCAGGTATTTGCCAGACAGGTACAGATTTTAAGAGGAACACACCAATCATATGAGGCAGACATCTGCACATTCTGCGAGACTCTGTACAGTTGCGAGGTATGTTTCTGATACAGGATATCAATTTTCTTACACCAATACACACAATATATGGCGCCATCACAGGCCAGATGCCATTACATTCCTATTGCAGGACACACCACCCAGAGGGTTGTATTCCTCACACAGGCCAACAGGTGCTTATCCACACTAATTATTCTATCATGTACCTTATGTGTACACCGGTATTTGTGCTTTCCATCAGTGGCAGAGCTCATGTACGAGTATGGGGGACTGGACACTGTATCAGTGACACTGCATGACACCCTGAGGGACACATGACTTTTGAGTCTATTAACCTTCCACATTGACTTTCACAGGGCATACCTTGTCATTCACAGTTGTCGAAATACATGATTTTGACTTGTGCATGTTTTGTCATTTGTCCTGATGTCTTTCTTCTCACCTGTCCACGTAGTATCACTAGTTCTGTACATTTATTTAGGACGGGTTACCTTCATACCTCTCACCTGTACACATTATGGGTAAACGCCCCGAGGTTTGACCTATGATTTTGTTACATTTATCGTAATAATGTGCCTTTCTGGTAGATTGCTGGCAAGGCATGACGGACTGTGAGGTTAGGTAATAATGACTGACATTTCTATTTTATGATTACTAACTCTCATAACATTCGTATTTCTGACTATGCCATTACTCTATCAACGTTCTGACTTTGTCTGGGGTATATTTAATATAGTCTCTATTTGTATTTCATGTACTATGCCTTAGTCCAGTTGTCTTATTCTGATGGTTTGGCAGATATGGTTACCATCTTGGTTGTACGCATGTCCATCCATGATAATCACCTACATGACACTGATATAGGTCCCTACGTCTTCCCCCAATGGTTTACACAATATCCAGTAGATGGGTTGCACCTTTTTGGAGAATATAGGCATGTGCTATACCCACATAGGTATATTGATCACTCCCATGGGGAGTACCTAATAGATCTGTGCCAACCAACACCTAGGCCCATTTCTGCATACCCATGATTCCCATACCTGACACCCTTCCACAGTACCCATTAGACATGTTTAATGTGAGCGATAATAAAGTGTCATGACACTTCTGAGCACTCCCCACTCTCTGGATATCAGGTTGTACGTCATACATTCTATCAACCCATGTGTTATTACCCTTGCACCTGCTACTGTTGCATGTACAGCTATATCATAGTTGCAGCTGTGACGTCTTTTGCATCAATGATGGTTCGCACTTCATACGGGATCAATTTTTAGGGCCTGCAAAGGACACCTATATTCATGTTTAACATGTAGAACTTGCAGACCCTGTCACACTGGTACTTTCCGGGCAATGGTTTGGAAAGCAGCAGTGTATTCACCTTTCATGCATGTCTGTCTGTCTATCCATAATAGCTATACCGTGACCTATTTATGTACATGTGTTATATGTACAGGGACATATGTTTGTTGTGTATATATCTATTCATGTATCGTGTGTGTATAGATATATATATATGTACATATATACATATGTCTGTACATTCCTCATTTCATAATTTGCTTTGGTTTAAGTCTATGGATATATGTGTGTATATATATATATATATATATATATATATATATATATATATATATATCCATATCATACCTTTCAACTGTACAGATTTTCGCTGCATGTACAGCTGTTTGCCTCTTATCTTTGGTCCGTTTTTCATAACCTTGTGTCTATCTGGCAATTTAGTGGCATATCATTAAAGACTGATGTTGGTAAATAATGACAAACATTTCAGGTTATGACTTCATACCCTTCAGAGAATCCATGCTAGTGACACACCTGTTATTCTATCCACTTTCTATGTTTGTTAGGGCGATATGCGGGGAATGTCCCTATTTGTACCAGTTGTTTTCATGGCTTTGTCCGGTTTCGTACTTTACGGGGTTAACAGGTATGAGCCATGTACATATAACGTGGAGAAAACAGCATTCATTTGCTATGCTGTGAGCGGATTACACACGCGCAGGCGCACTTGCATATCCTTATTGTGGGCTATATATGTTTCATAGATATTTGTGCTTACGTGGCCTTTTATAATTCTGACTGTAACAGTTACATATCTGTATTCCAGTTTATGGACTGCTGCGAAACACACGTTCACCTTTACATATTTAAATGTGTGTACAGCATGAACGCATTCATTACACTTTAAAGTTATATTTGCCATGGTCGTAGGTCAACCGGGACTGCATTCACGTTGGCCGGATGCCGGAACCACTATTCTATTGGTGTTCTGCCTCATTGATATGCATACCTATAGTACTTAGCTACATCAACATACGCCTCCCCGCTTCACCTACAACACAGGCATCCATTCTCCTGCTGGGAAAAACGCGGTACTACATATTACACATTCCCTATTGCCTACTGCTGTCGACCCCAGCTGCATTGTTAATCACTCCAAGCATATGCAGAACACCAAGGCATATAGTTCTGTCACATACAGGTCTTTGATTGTCAGGGTGTTCATGTAGTGATCTGGGTTTAGGCTTGTCCGCCTGGTGAACGGAACTTCCCTGGCCGAGTTCAAATGTCAGACGAAGCATAAGGACAGGGAGTTTCTCCCTATTATGAATTTTTACCTGTGTTTATAGACACAGGTGTTTGGGCACCTGTCAGCAGCTTATTCTGTTGGCAATACATATTATGGGTGGGGTTGTTGCAGTCCATACTCCACGGTGAGGGGTGTTCCCATTCACATTTGACTATTACCTGTATACAGTCATACGGGGACTATTATTTTGGACATGAAGTGACTACAGGTATGCAGTTGTACATTACACAAATGTGAAGGGTTGTTACTGTAAATATGTACGGACCATACCTCTCAACCTCTTAGAGCACCAAACCTGCGCAAAACCTACATGACTGGGGGACAAATAGGGACACATTTTAACGATTGCTCTTACAAGCTTAGAACATTGATAGAATACTAGGTTTTGCATTACATGACTTTTCTGAAGGATGCGGAGTCTTAAACTCAACATATTTCTTATTATTTAGTGACGTCAATCCTCAACAATTTACCAGACTGGTGCAGATTGTCGGAGGCACACAACAACAATATGAGGCAAACCTCTGGTCATTCTGCGAATATCTGGACAGTTGAGTGGTATGGTACGGACCTCTGTAATACGTTGTTCTGTTCTGGAAGAGCAGTAGCTCAGCATTGAGGACTGCAGTCAGAACGTGCTGACAGAGAGTTGGGTTTCAGACTTCATACTCCGGACATTAATGCCAATGTGCAAACTGTTATTCTATCATATTTCTATGTTTCTAAGAGCTATCTTTACAAATTGTCCCTGTTTTTGGACCTTTGTCTCACTTGTATTCACAGCTCTGTCCAGATATCTTGCTCACACAGGTTGACAGGTATGGTCGGTCACGCCTACACATGGTCAGTGTCCCTCACACTTGATCAGGATTAACCTGTTTACGTCAGTGTCTTCCTCACCCTCATGCCATTTGCCACAATGCGAATGTGTGCATTATATTCTCCCTCCTATTCATGTCGGGACACGTGCATCACGGGAAGGTGTTTATCCTGGGTAGTAGGTTATGCATGCCCACTTAGGGCTGGACAGTGTCATGGACCTCCACTGCATGTCCTGACTTGTGTCCAGATATCTACAGGATTGGACATCATGTCATCATACCCATTCTACTATTTACACAGGTTGGTTATCCCATGAGGGATATCCCAAAAATTGGACAAGACCAAAACAAGTCAGATACCAAAGATATTTGTGGTTTTACGAAAACATGCAGGGGGTTATACATGCAGGGGATACATGGTTTGCAATCCTGACACTGCCTAGGGTGACAATGCCTACTACATATGCGTAGGGGTTACTGTGTATAGCTGTGTCTGCAACAAACCAGTGGACCAAGTATGGCTGGATTTGGTGGACGTTCTGGTATGGAGGCAGGTTGTGTGGTGTGGAGGGTATGCTGGGTAGGCCATTATGCATCTAGGTGTGTTGCGTTTGTTATGGCCAGTTCCATCAGGACCCATCTCTGGGTATGTGACGGTGACATATCTATACATTTGTCTCGCACATTTCAATATTCATATGATTGTGGGATTGTGTTCTACACTATGGCCTGTCTGCTTGTCTTGCAGCTGTTTCTACATGTGGTTGTGTTTCTTTCCACTTCACCCACTGCCCCCTCGTACACCTCCGGTTCACCTTTTCTGCATACGACACAGTATCGCCTTTGAGGATTTTACCATTAACCACCCATCCCTCAAACGCAAATTCATCACACCCCATAGAGCACTACTTTGGTTGTTGGCCCATGACATGGCCAGAGTAACACATTGACTAACCTACATGAGTCAGGTACCTTTATGGTTGTGTGGACTACCCTGCCATGTTTGCTTTCCACATGCTATACCTCACGCACATAGGTACATGCCCATACATCACTTTCATTACTTGATTGGTATATCCGGGTACTACCCGTTTGACTGTGTCACATACACGTTCGGATTATACTGCTGACTTCCGGATTTTGCCAGCCTGTTTTACTCATTGGTAGGATGGCACCTTTTTCTATGTCCAAGCTATTCCTTACACATGTCCGACTGTTGTGGACAATGCCTCCCCACAGTCGACGGTTTTGTTTCCACCTTTTCAATTGGCCACAGTGTGATATTTGTGGTGAACACAGCATATTTTACAGGCCGACACATACCCACGGTCAGTTCGGCAGATAGAACTTACAATTCTTGCCTATATCTAAGCTTATTCTTGTAGCATTTTGGTGTCTTATTCTGTTTCTTATGACATTTATGTAATATACGTTCATTGAAAAATGTTTAATGCAACTATTTCATGACGTCTATGGAATAATTATGTCCTATATTCTCTGGACATTTGCCATTTTTACAAGTTTGTGTCAGGACACATCTGCCCACAGAGGGACTGTCACTCACAAAGTGGGACAGGTGGTCATCTTAGTCGACGGTACGGATCATACTGTTCCTTTTGGCCTACATGTGTCCTTATTGTTATAGCTGTTTATATACTCCTGTTTCGTTTACATGTGTATGCTGTTTCCTATCACATTTGGTATGTGAAATACGGACATACCTTTTGTATGTGACTATTACATGCCTTGTGGGATATGATTCGGGCAAACAGTCACTACATATGTCTACATTTCTCCTTGTGTATTTTGTTATGGACACATCTGCACAGCTATGTACCCTCCCTCACATTATGGGTGAGCTGTTGACCCTCTCCATTGGGCTGGACGTACCTACTGGCGGCGCGCTAACATATGATACGTTTCACTTCCACATGGTATAGATATCAACACTACGTTGGACTACGGGCACACAGTTTTCATGTCATTTGTTCAGGGGTAGGGACAGTTATTCCCTTCTGTGCATTTGTGTTTGCTTCTTCATTTTCTGTTTGCAGGGACTATCTTGCATGCTTTGCATATGTTTCAGTATCCACGGACACTGATAGGTGCGATTACTATTGCAGGTGGAATATAATATTCAGCAGTTTAGGTTGCTCATTGACAGCTGACATTGACACGCCTCCATGCGCAACTTCATTACGCCCCATGCATTTGGGTACGTTTCCTATGCACGTGGCTGTGGTGGCTGCGTGCCTTCATTAATATGCATATGGCACGACTACTCCATATATACACCGCATGGCCGGTACAAGCCTTACGCCGGCCCTGCTCCGAGCTTCATGAATCCCGGGGCTTATCTATCTCACTGCCCATGTGGCCCCTCTTCAATAAATCTGCCTTTAGTACTGCTATAGCTTTCTCTAAAGAGATAGCATCAGTATGCAATCTCATGCACCTAAGAACCAGATGTTCATAGTAACGTGGGATGGATGCATACTAGAATGATGTAAGATGTTATTTTTCCTGCATGGTTTCCTATACATTTTAGTGGACATGTTACCTAACATATCTTTGCTCACAGTAATGTCTAAAAAATCAATGACATAGACAGAGTAGTGCAGAGAAAAAGACAAATAATTAGTTGAAGTCTCTAACATGTCCACAAAGGCTTGAACCTCATCCATAGTACCATCCCAAACAAAAAAAGATGTCATTCACAAATCGCTTATAAAACATGACATGTTTTTATATAGATCTTTGCTGAAGACACATTCTAGCTCCCAATTGGCTAAAACCAAGTTCGCATATGTGTTGGCACACGCTGTACCCATTGCTACTCCTACAACTTATAGAAAGTATTCTGACTCAAAGAGAAACAAATTATTCTCTAATATCAGCTCTAGCAGGGCACAGATCATGCTAACCTTAGAGTTAGAGAAGCCACCTTCTTTAATCAAGAATCACCTTATCCGCTCAATCCCATCCTCATTGGGTATCACAGTAAACAGTGATTTCACATCTAGTGTAACAAACAACATTAAGATGAAATTTCTCAATTTTTGAGCAATTTCTGAGCAGTGCGTTCGATGGTTGTAGAAGCTCCAGATACGTCCAAAGGTTCATTCAGTGACTTTAAATCCACTTGCGAGCTTTCCGTACTTGCATGTTTAGTCGCAGGTGTTTTTTGGTGAAGGCTGACATCACCTTTTCCCACAACAAGTTTCTGAGCATTAGCACAGTCTACAGCTTATTGTGCATCACCAACTACTACCAACACTGAATGAACCTTTGGATGTATCTGGAGCTTCTACAACAATCAAACGCACTGCTCATTCTGACTGTATCTCCATAGGTAGTCATTCACCTAATAGAACTGTAAGTACTGATGCTTTGCCTGCTGTGGCAAAGGATAGTACTGTATTTAAAGCTCACTCAGATCAGGACAAACCTGATGAAATTTCATCTGTTAATGTATCTTTAGCCTCTGTAAGTGAAGGAACAGGTATGGGCTTGTCTGTTGCTACAAGTTTACAAGCTGCTAGCAGTTCAGATGTGGTTTCTTTATCTGTAGTTGATGTAAAGGATGATATTGATGTACATCTATCTAATGATTCTGTATTGTGTGATTCAAGCTGTGCTCTAGATGTGGTTAATATGAAGAGTTTAGACTCTGTAGTTAGACCTAAAATTCCCAGTATTTTTTTGGACAAGAGCTCTGTCTCCAATAAGAATACTAACTTGAAGTCTGCGTTTTTTAGAAAAAGCACTACCCATCAGGCAGGACAAACATATAGGGAGGTCAAGGAGTCACAGAAGGAGAGGAAGGATGCAGTCAGACCCTCTGCCTTACTCCAAAGCCCCCATGACATGCAGTCGGAAGTGAATAATTTGGTTTTTAACTTATCATCTAGTGAGCTCACAATAGAACAGCTAGCTGTGTTGAACAAAGGTCTTTCTTTTATACTGGCTATGAAAATGGACCTTGTGGAGACTATTTTAGATCTTAAATTAATACCAGGAATATTATGTTGAAGACTATCTTTTCAGGTAGTGATACTGGAGTCTGCGGTACTTTTAAGAAACCTAGCACATTTACACCAGTTAACTCTCCAGCTATGGAGTCTTTTGTTAAGTTATGTGAGGATGACTTAAGAAGGTCCTTTAATGACAAAAATAATAAAAGATTTTTTAATCTAACACCTAATGAGCATGAGGCACTGAATCAATTGGTTAGAGCAGAGCACCTAGTTATTAGACCAGCCGACAAAGGAGGTGGAGTTGTAGTGTTGGATAAGTCTGTCTATCTGGACAAAATGCATGATATGTTGTATGACAATACAGTGTATGTGTTATTGCAGAAATTTCAAGTTAATGGTATAATTAACAGGCTGAATTTCTTTTTGTATGACTTACTAATGACAGAGCAGATAGACTATTCTCTCTACACTTATTTTTTAGTACAGCACCCCACTATACCACAGATCTATGGATTGCCAAAAGTGCAAAAAGACACCAAGGATCCTCCGTATCACCCCATAGTTTCAGGAAGGCGATGGCTCACTGAGCCAATGTTGATATATGTTGACAGACAACTGAGAGGTGTATTGGGCAAAGTTGATACAGTTTTGAGAGATAGTAAACAGTTTCTAGAGCATTTATACAACTGGGCTAGGAGTAGATCTAGTAATGACATCAAAAGAATATTGTTTGTTACTCTTGATGTGAAACCACTGTTTACTGTGATAGCCAATGAGGATGGGAATGAGCGGGTAAGGTGATTCTTGATTAAAGAAGGTGGATTCTCTAACTCTAAGGTTAGCATGATCTGTGTCCTGCTAGAGCTGATATTAGAGAATAATTTATTTCTCTTTGAGTCAGAATATTTTCTACAAGTTGTAGGGGTAGCAATTGGCACAGCGTGTGCCAACACGTATGCAAACTTGGTTTTAGCCAGTTGGGAGCTAGAATGTGTCTTCAGCAAAGATCTGTATAAAAGCATGTCATGTTTTATAAGCAATTTGTGGATGACATCTTTTTTGTTTGGGATGGTACTATGGATGAGGATCAAGCCTTTGTGGACATGTTAGAGACTTCAACTAATTATTTGTCTTTTTCTCTGCACTACTCTGTTGATATCATTGATTTTTTAGACATTACTGTGAGCAAAGATATGTTAGGTAACATGTCCAGTAAAATGTATAGGAAACCATGCAGGAAAAATAACATCTTACATCTTTCTAGTATGCATCCATCCCACATTACTAGGAACGTGGTTAAAAATCAGGTTCTTAGGTGCATGAGATTGCATACTAATGCTGACTCTTTAGAGCAAGCTATAACAGTACTAAAAGCAGATCTATCGAAGAGGGGCTATAAGGGCAGGGAGATAGATAAGGAAATTAGAGAACTGAATACATCGGTTGGTGTCAAAGTAAAACCTTACTTCTCTGATAGCTCAAGTATAGTGAGAGACACAGAGGCTAACAGCAACAAGGGTGTAAATAGGGTCTGTTTGACCTATTCAGCAGAGGTTAATAAAGTGTGTGAAGTCATAAAGAAAAATTGGTCTATCCTGTTGACTGATCCCTGTGTCAGTGAACATATTAAACAATTTCATAAGTTTTGTTTTAAAAATATCAAGAACATAAAAAAGCGACTCTGTTATACACACACTGAACCATATAGGCACCTTACCTCCTAGCGTAAGGGCACTCATGCATGCCGGTCTTGCAAGGCATGCAGTTATATATGGTCTACACACTTGATTATGCATGCATTAAGTATTGAACCTATGCATCTGTCCTTTTATGCAGATTGTTGTACAAAAAATTTGGTCTATATAGCTAAGTGTAATGTATGTGATTCATATAACATAGGAAAGACAAATCGTATGTTTAAGGACAGGATTCTGCAGCATCAGAGTTTGTTTGTGTCTCTCGGCTTTTCCCGGGTAGGGGTCGCCACAGCGGAACACCGGTCCACTAATGATTGGTAGTTGCTTTTTACGTGTCTAGTTACCAGCCCTGACACACAACCTTCAACGAAGGTACGCCCATTCACGCATATCTCCACGCAAAAGACCCTCTAGCTGAGAGTCGAACCAGACAAAGTCTTACTGTGAGGCGACAACTCTACCTCAGCACCACAGTGATATACAAAATAATAAACTAACAAATGCATTAGCGAAACATGTATCTGAAGCTGGTATGAGTCACAGCTTTAAGTTCTTGGTACTACAGAAATTAAATGAAAGTTTAAGGGAAGGGGATTTGAGTAATGAGACTGAATTTGCTGAGTGAAAATGGATTGTCAACTTTAAAGCATATGTGCCACTTGGTTTGAATAGTGCTGTTGTTTTAAAGCCTCTCCTAAAGAAGAGAGGCTTAGTTCACTGATAAGTGTTAACACCCAACAGGCCTGTTTTTTCATACCATTTGTTAAGGTCTGAAGAACAAGCAATCGTGAAAGTGCTTACCTGTTTTTATTTGTTTTTGTCTGTTTTTTGGAATTAAAAGTGTTCTTACTCTCAGCATTGGGCATCTTTTTGTTTGCTGCATATTTTAAAAAGAAAGAAACAAGAATTTATAAGGTAGGGATAGGTTTATACAGCAGAAAGCTTGCTATGCAAATTCATACTCTGTAGAGGTTCCCAAGAAAGACTAAGTCAAGACAGACTTAAGTAGCTTACAGATCATATTCTCTGAGGTTCATGACGGAGGTAGATAGAGTGCAGCAGTAGTGCGATAAGCAAGCAGTGGACATAGCAGGAGGGGATTATTAGTCTGTGTTAGTACATGGGCAAAGCCAGTGAGAATTAAGGTAAACTTTAAGTTGCTTTTTGAAAAGTAGTGTTGAGGAAAGAGATGAGAGTTCACTAGGAAGCAGGTTCCAGATTTTCCCCATGGTGTTGGAAAACAGTGAGTCTCCAGCCTTATTGTTGGATTTATGAATGGATACCAGTAATTTATTTTCTGAGCATAGGGTTGTAAGATTTTTGTAGGGTGTGATAAGGCTAGTAAGTATTGGATTATTACTAGGATGATAAAAGGTCTTGTGGGCAATAATAAGTTGGTGAAATTGAAGCTGATTATGCAGGTCCAGCCATCCAAGCTGTTTTAGATTGTGACAATGGTGAGTTTTAAATGGGGAGCCAGTGGCAAATCTAGCAATATTATTATAGGAGGTTGCCAGTTTGCTGAGGTTTGTTTTGGATAGATTGGTATAAATGGGTAAGGCATAGAAGAGGGTGGAGATAAGATGGGTTTGGGCAATAGTAGTTCTAGTTGGAGTAAGGAAGGGTTTAATCCTATAAAAGGAGCCTAGTTTTCTGTTAACTGATTTTATTGTAGTGTTAATGAGTATGTCAAAGTTAAGGTTGTTCATAGGTTCATAGGTAGGTACTAGGCTATTGGTCCTAGGGCCTATACAAGCCCAGCCAAAAATGTACCCTGGCTTTTGCCGCCCAAGACAATTATTTTCCTGTGCCACTGTCGTGCAGTGCCACAGAAGTGATCCCTGGGCTGAATTTCCTATTTCCCATCCAATCATCAAGATTTTTCTTGAAGAGTGCTAATGAGGAGCTTTGTTTGATATAGATAGGTAATTTATTCCAGAGTATGGGAAGTCTCTGGGACAGGAATCTATCCCTCTGGCATGTTCTGTTTATTGTGGTGACAAGGTTTAGGTCCCTAGAGTGTGTTGCTCAGAGGGACTGGGATTTCTTTAAGTGGAGCATGTCCAACAGCTCTGGGTTTGACATAGCTTTGTATGTTAGGCAGAGATTACCTCTGAATAGGAGATATGCGATGAAGTAAAGCTGTAGATCTTTGAGACGGTCTGTGTAGGGCATCTGTCTGAGGCCAGTAATCCTCTTTGTGAGGTATTTCTGCAGCCTTTCCAGTTGTTATAGATGTCTTGTGAGGTACATACCAAAAGGGGCATTGTACCCTATAATGGGTCTAATGAGTGATGAGTAGAGGGGAACAATGACCTCTTTTTTACTGGATGAGAAACCTTTTGTGTGTAGAAGGATTTCCTGACTATTGTGACGATGTGATTATCAAAGGAGAGACTACTGTCCACCTGTGTCCCAAGGTGTCTTATCACACTTTCAGTGTTAAGTATACTACCGCCTATGTTGTAGTTCATGGGTACAGAGATTTTACCAAAGGGGATGACAATGCACTTTTTGGCATTGAGCTTGAGGCCATGACTTTGACACCAGGCATCTGTCTCAGTGAGGCCCTTTTATAGGATGTCCACATTGTTAGGAGTTTTGATTATGGCTCCTAGTTTGCAGTCATCTGCGAACTTCATTAGCCTTTACTTCAGAGAAGTAGATACCAAAGAGGAGAGGACCCAGGACTGAACCCTGTGGTACTCCACTTGTCACTGGTCTGAAGTTGGATTTGGAGTCTGCTACTTTCACAGTGTGGGTTCTGTCAGTAAGCCAGTTGTCATCCCATCTTGTAACATAGGGCTTTATACCTAGTTTAGTGAGTTTATCTATAATTCCAGACTGGGGATAGGGTTGAAAGCATTGGCAAGATCTAGATAGGCTGTGTGAACCACCTTACCCTCGTCTACGGTTTTGGTGACTGCTTCACAGAAGTCTATCAGGTTTAGGAGACATGATCTGCCTTTTACAAACCCGAACTGGGTGGAGTCCAGAGTTTGGAGATTACCAATGTCTTTGTTTATAAGTTCCATGATGATATGTTCCATTGCCTTGCAGACCAGGCTCGTCAGGCTAATGGGGCGGTAGTTCCTAGGGTCCGTGGTGGCTCCCCCCTTGTGGAGTGGGATAACCATCACTGTGTGCTATTCGTGGGGCACAAAGCCGGAGGTGAGGCTATGATTAAACATGGTACTTAGGTGTGGTGCCAGTTTGTTCTGTAGTTCATGTTTAACACAGCCTGGGATGTTGTCTGTTCCTGTGGATGCTGTGTTCTTGGCTCTGGAGAGTGTGGTTTTTACCTGTGCAGCCATGATTACAGGAACTTTGCATTCTTCCGGTATAGAGATGGACCCTTTATGGGGTGAGAGGGGGGTAAAGTTAGCACTGAACCTATCTGCCAGGATGTTGGCAATATCAGTTGGGTCTGTATATTTAGTGCCATTGTGCTGTAACTCAGAGCAGATCTGAGTATTGCCATTGAGATTCTTGACATAGCTATAGAATGCTGTGTGGTTGTCTTTAGAATCAGTGGCAATTTTGTTTTTGTAACTAGCTTTGGAGGATTTTATCAGGGATCGCAGCTTCTCATTGAGGCTGACCAGGGAGCTCCTCCACTCATGGGATTTTACTCTCTTTTGCAACAGTTTCTTCCTTCTGTTGTACAGTTTATTTATGGCAGAAGACCACCAGGTTGGCTTCCTTTTTTTGGAGGATACCGTCTTGGTTCTGTTTGGGATAGCACGGTCCATGCACTTGTGTACGTGCTTATAAACTGCAATTGTGTAGGATTCAGTAGTCATAACTGTATTGTCCATCTGCATGGGTGTCATGAAGTTCACCACTTCTGTCTTATGAAGCATGAAGTTGGCTTTGAAGAAATGTTTTACCATGGTTTCCTTAATGGGGGGTGGGGCAGGATGTGGATATCTAAGGTGATTAGCTTATGGTCAGATTGGACCAATGAGGCTTTGACTTCAGGTGTCGAATACCAGTCACTCATGTTGGTAATGACTAGATCTAGGATATTGTTGCCCCTGGTGGGGGTGTGGATAAGTTGATCCAGGGCATTGGAGTTTATGAATTCCAGAAAGCGTTGAGCAAAGGAGTTGGTACATGATTAGTTTTCCCAGTTAATAGTAGAGTAGTTGAAATTGCCCATTATTAGGGTGTTTGGTTGAACCCTAATATTTTCCAGTACATCAAGAAAAGAGGAGTGGGAATCCTGAGGCATGGTGGGGGATCTGTAGCAAGCTACAATTTGGATTGCAGTTTTGCCCAGAGTTAATTGCACTTGGATAACCTCGGATGCATTATGCTGAGTAACATGCCTGGAGGTGTGGATATCCTTAATGAATATGGACACACCTCCACCTTTGGTGTTCCGGTTCAGGTTATATGTCCGAAAAGTCTGGTATGAGTTATAGCCTGGTTGTGCAGTGGTGCTCTCTGGAGCCTTGAACCAGGTCTCAGTCACTGCACAGATATCAATGTTCTCCCTTTTAAGGAGTGCCTCGAGTGAGTGCATTATGAGATTTGGACATCACCCTCAGTTTTTCTTGCCTGTTCCTTTTACAGTGGTGAATTTGTCATTTGAACCTTGCCTAAACAAAGGCACTATAGGGGCGGCAAGAACCTTAACCAATATCCGGAATCCCAGGGGTGACAGGGACAGGCCATCTCTGGCAAAGCATTGTAGTCTGTCAACCATGTCATCCCAGGCAGACAGATACTGGACACTTTAGAATGACACCAGAAGCTTAGCAAATTGTTGAAGTCAGTCATTTTGTCCTTGTACTGCAGTATCATTCTGGGTGATGGCAGAATGCTACTCAGGGCTAGGGTCATACCTGCCTGGGCTACAAGATCAGAGAGCTCTCCAATGTCTCTTTTCATGTAGTCCAGGGAGGTACATATCAGATCTTTCACACCAACATGGGCAATGACAGAGTCATATTTGTACTTGTTGTGGAGTGACCTGAGTGTGTGGGTTATGTGGCAGATCCTGGCACCTGAGAGGCAGCTGGCAGTAACCTTCTCCTTGTTTAGCCTTGTGAGTGAGACATCAGTGTGCCTGACTATCGAGTCACCTATGACTAGTGTGTTGGGTACGTTGTTTTGCCTTATTGGCTGTGGTTGAGTGGCACACCGAGTCTGTGGGCTATGTGTCATTTGGGTTGTGTCGGGGGGTGGAGGTTGCTTGCATTTCTGCTTTGGAGGTCTCTGTTGCTTGATCAGATTATTATTGAGAGCCTCCGTGAATGTTTTTGTGTTTCTATGTGTGGATTTTGGAGGGGTAGATTTAGTGAGACTATGTGATGAGTGTGGTGTGGTGCAAATGTTTACCTTCTCTTCTTGACTGTCAAGTTCAGTCATGGTTGGAGAGAGCTTTACTCCAGTTTGGCTAGATAAGTGCATCTCTCACAGGTTGTAGTGTTGGGTGGTAGGAGGAGATGGTTATCTGCATACATGAGGCAATTTCTACATTGCCCCAAGATGCCCAGATTCATCAGATAGACAGGAGAGAGCACTGGGAGCTGACCCTTGGACATGCCTGAATAAAAAAATATTTTCCTCTAGATAACCGAGGAAAGTGAGTACAAGAGCTTTATTTTCTCTAAGCAACTGAGAAAAGTAAGTACCAAACTGTTTTCCTCTAGGTAATGAGGAAGGCTGAGTGCTGTAGTAATTAGTAGCTTATTTAGTGCTTACGACAAGTTCTGAACAAGTGCTGATCATGAATAAGCAAATTCAAGTGCTAAAACTAAGAATCTGTATCTGGACTAAACTAGTTACAGGAAAGGGGGAAACAAGTGCAAATGCATGCTTTTAAATCAGAAAGTTGAGAGAGATGGAAAAACTGGTGGTCAATCATTACTCCTAAGAGTTTAGTGGTTGGGTCAGGAGATATGACAGTGCCTTTATTAGATGTAATTGTGAGGTTTCTTGAGGGGGGGGGGGGGCTTTTGTGTTGGTGTGAAGAGGAATACATTTGTTTTTTGGGGTTCAGGAGTATTCTATACATATATACATAGAATGTATTCAAAGATAGTACAAATGAGCTTATGCTTCTTTTCTGTCCACACATTTTGCCTCAGTCAGCCATCTTTGCATTAAATTCTTAGTTAATGTGGTGCTTGTTGCACAACACAATATTGGCATTTAACCAGCATTGAAGTCCAGATGCTTAACCTAATGCAGCAAAACACTTTGAGTGTCCCTTCCTTTGCTTGTTTAATCTGAGGTCCCAATTTCTAACTGCCCCTCATCACACACACTCACACACACACACACACACACACACACACACACACACACACACACACACACACACACACGCAACTTCAATATGCATTTAGTTGACAAAGTACCCAACCAGCTAATTTATTGTGATTATCCTTGCTGTGTCATTCTCTAAAAGTGCTCCAAGCCACACAGCATTACACAAACAACACCTCCTCAACACAATCAGGGTGTCCGTCATTGAAATTCAGCATATACTGAGTAATTAATCCAAAAACATTCTATGAACAGTGAGGAGATGAGAAAGAGTGTCTGTTATTGTCAGAAAGGCATTCTCCGTGCCATTTCTAAACAACTGATACATTTTATTGATTAGTCCAAGGTGATTTAATCAACTCATCTGACTCACATTTTCTTATGAGATCAGTGGTTTTGCCAGCACTGCATTATGTACACTGTAATACATATATGAAAACAAATAACTAAATACCTTTACCCACTGCAGTAATAACCTATTTGACTTAAGGAAGAACTTGCTCAGTATACATACGAGATGACCTGCCAAGTACCTTTCTTTATAAAGTGATTTTAAATAGTAGTATGCTCAGACTCAACTTTTATTATATGTCCTAAACATTGGGTCAGATTCACTAACAGCTACAAGAAGTGTAGCTATAATGTGCTATTTGGTATTCAATAAATGGCTCTACACTATGTGTGCAGCTGCCAAACAAAAGGAAATGGCAGAATATGCTAAAGGCAGCATGAAGAGAAGAAGTGCATATTAATTAACACATTCAACATGATGGAGCTATTCAGGAAGCTATAAAGTAATCATGTACACTCAGTGTAAGCTTTTGCCTTGTACACCAAAACTATCTGCATGATTACATTTAAGAAAAAAAAAGCATATTAGGAGTTTCTGCTGCTATCATTATGCTGTATGTGCAATAGGCCCCTGAGGGTGTTTTTACTACTGGTGTCAGACCTCTGGCAAGAAGAAGAAGGGTGCTTAGACATCGACTGACTTCTCATGGTCTGCAAGAAACAGAAATTGTAGAGAACTATAGCATGGGCAGGAAAACACTAGAGGAAATATGCAAACTCTGCTACCCCCCCCCCCCCACCTCAGGCCCCAAGGAAATTGCAGAGAACCCATCCCTGTGTAAGCAAAGGCATGTTTAGTATTACTTATACTAGCCACTGGCACTTTCCAGACACACGCAGGGGATATAGTAAGAGTGATTCAGTCATCAGCCTCAAGAATATTATGTCAGTTTTGAAATGCAATGCTACTACATGCAACGGATCACATCTGTTTCTCACACACCCCACTGGAGGATGCAAGAACCATTCTGGAATTCTACGCAGCAGCAGCAGAACACTTCACTGAAGTATTGGGGACCATAGAATGCACACACATAGAAATAAAAGCCCCACTTGGGAACAAAGACATTTTTATATCAACAGAAAAGGTTTCCACTCTATAAAGTTTCAGGTTGTCTGTAATGCCCATGGGATCATCTACAATGTCTGTTCAGGTCACCCAGGCAGTTTTCATGACTCACACATATGGCACAGCTGTGAGCTGTACACCAGGTTTGCTAGCGTTGACATTCCCAAAGGGCATCTAGTAGGGGATGTAAGTTATGCACTTGAGCCCTGGGTCATGACACCCATGAGAAACCCACACAAACCCACTGAGCAAGGATACAATGAGGCCTACGCCAACTTGTAATATCATAGAATATATGCTTGGATTGCTAAAAGCAAGATTCCACTGTCTAGACACATCAGGAGGTGCATTGAACCTCTGCTGAAATGCTTATAGTCTGTGCCATATTACACAAAATAATTTTCAGGGAACATATTCAATAAGGACAGCAAGGGGCAGGACCACAGTTTCAAGAACCACAGGCAGGGTCAGCAGCAGAAGCAGCAGAAACAGCAGATACAGATGAGAAGTCTGAGGGGCACAGCAGCTGTAAATGGTAGGAAGATGGAGATATGCACATTATGCTCAGGCTCTGGTTAAGAGACAAGGGATAGCGTCCACACAATCACTACCTATGTCAAAGCCAAAGATCCCATGCACATACAAATAGGAAAACTGATGCATATCAAACTCCACAACCTTTACTTAACCATGTAATTACTGTTTTGCTATAGTATCAGACAGGACAACCCCCCCAAGGACACAACTATTACCTGCAGTAATGACAAGGTAAGTGTGGAACCTGTAAATAAAAAAAAAAAAAATGGTCCTGCACATATGTGTGGTGGCACCTAAAGACACACCCGTATCATGAGGAGGGTGGACAGCAGGCCTAATCTGAGCACCTGTATCAACCCTCCTGTGCAGCACCTTATACTCACAATGGCTACAGGGAGAAGCTATCTGCTCTACAACTGGAGTAACTGCACTACCATGGTCAACCGTGTCAACATCAACCTGTCCTGTATCAGAGGTCTCTGTATCATGGGTACTTGTAGACATACTGACTGTGCCTGAAATATGGGCAGAAGATGTGGGAGCTACAACAATAGGGTCAGACTGATCATCTACACCCCCAGACTTTGCCTGTTTGTTGACACCACCATCATGAACAAAAGCTACTGATAATCTGACATTAGGTGGTTTGAGATCCACAGTGCTACTTTCAGTTTCACCTATAATAAAATGTAATAAACACAACAAACATTGAAACAGAGATAAAAATGATCACATATTGTTCTTATATGTAAGGTATGCTAAATGTAATAGATGCAATACAAATTGTATTCTTATTTAGACCTGAATCTATCGTATGCACATTAATAACAATAACCAAATGTATACTTACCATGTGCTTGTGGGCTGGCAGCCTGCATTCAACTGGTACTGTATATGAGAAAGGGAAAAGAAAGAAGGCTGATAAGTTTCACAGTCCAAATGGTTCAAGAAAAAGAGAAAATTCCCCTTTACATGTGGAAAATAAGAATGTTCTCATACAAAAAATTTAGTGAATAGTTGGATCCCCCCAATAGTCTCATCTATGTCTGCAGTACTGTGCTGTCTGATTCACATTTATCACTGTCTCCCTCTCTGTCTCTCTCTCTCTCTCTATATATATATATATATATATATATATATATATATATATATATATATTTATATATATGGGATCCGTCAATCTGTTCGAAGTTTCACTACTTCGAATCCCACCTCACTGAGTCCACTTGTTCAAAGTAGTGAAACTTCGAACATTGACTTCGGCAGTCACACTACAGTGCGGAATAGGAATATTGCCTTTTCCCTGCTGTAGTGCGATCTCTGAGTTGGTATATTTAAGTAGGGGTGCAGGGGAGCTTGCCCCCTGCAAAAACATGTTTTTGTGGGTTTTTTTTTTTTTTTTTTTTTTAGGTAGCCTGGGGAACTGGACTTCTGCGAAAGTGCACTTTCATTTAAGTGGACTTTCGCTGCAGTGTAGGGTCTACTGCTCTATTTCTAAGAAATGTATTTTCGATGTAGAACAGTAGACCCATATATATATATATATATATATATATATATATATATATATATATATATATATATATATATATATATATATATATATATATATATATATATACCAGATATATAAGATATATACATATAAAGATATAAGAATGACATTTGCATTTTTCATAGAACCTGGAAGTTCTGTTGGAAACAATCTGGGTGTGTCATGAACCCCCTGCTGAGCTGTCTGGGTCTCTGACAGAGGACAGGAACTCCTCTGTTTCAGTTAGTGATGGTTCAGTAGCAGGACCCCCCCCCCCCAGCCTCCTGTTCCTGGGAAACTGCAGCCGCGCTATGGTAGGCAGGGTAGGCAGAGGTTATCATATCACTCACCTGGTGTCATATCTGGGAGAAACTTTTCCCATATCCTCCAACAGCATTGATGTCATTGACCATCTGCTGCCATATCCCCTCTCAGGCATATTGCTCACCTCTTCTAAGAGAAAAAACTCCATAGTGACATAAAGCTTGGATAATGAGCTCATTTTCTGAATCACTGTATGGTGGCTTGAGGGGTACATTTTTCTGCTTGGTTGCCATATCCCTGTATTAAATTAAACAGAAAACAAACACATAATTAAATATGTAATGCAGAAACAGGATTGCTGTGAACTCAGTTATGTATCAATGTGTACATACACCTTGCACATAGTACTTTATAAGATAATTCTCCCTACAATACACACAAGTTAGGACAACCCCCTCTCCTTCAAAAAAAATCTCAATTAAATGTCATCAACAGTCTATAACTGTTCTGTAATGTAGATAACACAGATTTCTGTAATGGTGTAATACATCGCAGCATTAACAATAACAAATCAAAATGTAGCAGTAGAAATGTTAAGACAGCTTTTATAAGTGCCATCTCTACTGCTGAGGAAGGCAGCCAGGTAGAACTCCCAAACTTAAAACATTTTTGTTTGCGCTAACACATGTAAAAATGCCATACCTTGCTACAAATTTATACTACAATCATCTGCAATAACTTTGCAAATAACATTTAACTGCAACCTTCAAAATATTGGTCAGGTAGGATTCTGTGACATACATTTGTAATGCAGACATAACTGATATTCCTGGGCTATGTCAAAAGTAAAAGGATAAAGAAAAAAAACATTAAGATAAAAAATATTTTTGAGTGGGCATTGCAATTCACCCTTTAATTTTACAATAAAAACATTATGTAAGAGATAGCAGCATACCTTGATAATAAAGCATTGTAGAAAATAGGTAATTCTCCAAAATATTTATTTGTCAGTATTGAGATCTCTGGATTCAAATTTTCTCCCTGTATGATACAAGTACATTAGCAACAAAATTACCTTTATAGAGTGCAGAATCAACTGTGAGAGCACTGTGAGAATGAGGTATTAAATCATTAGCATTCCTGAGTACCACAATCTGCACTGAGTGCAGGGAAGGTAAGTATGGTGTAAGGAGCTATAGGATTACAAGCACAGCCCTACCACTGCATGGACAAGCATTGATAACTGTTATCTGCTAATGGCTTGCAAGTGTCTATGATTAGTCTGACTGCAGGACAAAAATCAGGGATTCATAATCTCCCCTATTTGATGCACCATTACTGAGGGTGTATCAGGGAGAAGAGACTTACCAAAAACATCTGAAAGTACAGTGACTGAATTAGGACAGCAATACTACTAACACTCAAATGATGGCTTTAATGACTACAGGTACTGCCCTTCATTTAGAAATATTGTTCATGTTCAAAGGAGAACACTAAGCATTGGTACAGATAATACATGCAATAAAACTGAGGTAGACTTTTTAAGGAATCATAGATAAGTTAATGAGATGCCATAAATAAATAAATTAATACAACTGCAGTGTTTGCAGTCTTTGTTTGATATTGATTCAGTGCATGGCTATCCTAACTGTTAATAAATAATACAGTCATCCAGATGTTTACTGTCAAATGAGAAAGGACATTTTTTTTATAACTTGTTTCTGTTGCAGTTTCAATGTAACTTACAATGTCACATTATTATTATACCTACACACATTTTCTCCCTGCCAATACATGCCTTTGTCTATGGAAAATATGGAAAATGTTCTTCAATGATTGATCTCAATATCCTTGTTTGAGGATTCCAATCCATAGAGGTTCCTTTTGATAATAACATTGATTACACATCAGAAAGGTACATTTAAAGTACTTGCTTCAAAATTTTTTTGTTTCTTGTTTGGACACCGTTTGACATTGCGATCCTTTCATGGGGAGCAGTAAATGCCAGATCACTGCCCAAGGCAAAGACTGACGCATTTTATTTGGACTGCCTTCAACAGCACAAATAAGACTGACATTTGTGCACTTTTCTCAGCAGTCTGGACAGTACTGACTAAAGAAATTCAAACTGTCACATGCATATATCTTTGGTATAATGTACACATGTAATGAGGTTAGAAAAACTGTACAGGAGATGCAGGGTTCAAAAGTGATTCCCATATCATTTTACTGAGGGAGGTCATAATAAATCGTGGCACTTGTTTTGATGTATGAATGAGTTGATGTGGGAAACTCAAATAAGATCAGTACTGAATAAAATTGAAAGACAGATAAGTAAATTTAAATAATGTCATTTGTGTGTGCTGTATGAACAATGAAAACATCCCTGCTGTTCCCTATGCCCTTCTCCACTCCCACAGCTTTAGCTAAGGTCCTGATATTGCAAGGCATAGATGATAGAACTGATGTGGTAAGGAGTTGTGAGAAGACTGAATCCATCAATGTAATGCTAGATATTCACTGTGATTCATTTCATGTTCAAATAGTTATCCCAAAATGTTTTGTGAATGCTTCTGATGATATAGCCTTCTGCATTTGCACACCACTTTGCAGCATGACATGCACTTTAATGGCCTAAGGAAGAAAGTGATTTTTTTAAAATTTAGGCTACCTTATGTAGTGCACACAAGCCTGGTAGAATTCCGCCATTGTTAGCATTCTGTATAGTACATTGTGAAGAAAATACTCCAGTCAGGTAACTTTCTTTGTGGTGCAAGATGTAAATACAATGAGTTTTGAGAAAAATGACAACTGAGGCATGTTTCAAATACATTTAACTGATAATTTTACAGAGGTTTATCTGAATGCATATTTAACCATATTTTGTGGTACCATTATATTATTACTTAAAAGCAGAGTTTTTACTTTTGTGGAATGACACATTTGAGTTAAGACTTCTACTGTGGTGCTTGTGGTTTGTCCACATGTCATTAACTGACAGAGTTAGATAGTTTGCTGTTCAGTTCCTGAAAGGGAAACATAAAATTAGTTTACTGATGTTACATACACACCATTCTATCTAGTTATACTTATCTATTTTTATGTTGGACAATGATATATAATCACAGGTTGTGATTACATGGCAGTTAAATGGTTATTCAGGGAATGTCATGCTGTGAGTGTTCCTATGGCACATGCATTGAGTGCTGACTTGTATAGCATATCTACACAGATAGACTGTGGTGCAATTCTGGAACAGTGTGTGTACTTCATAGCAGAGATAACTTCCTAGTAAAAGAAGCATTGATATTGTACTCTTCACTGTTTGGAGAGTAACATGTGTAGCTCCTTTCCAGCATTCTGACTAAATCTGAGTCTTCAGATTATATTCGTAACTCCTTTCTTAATGCACACATTCACTTCAGTTATTTATGACCGTCTCCATTGCTTTCTGATGTAACACACATAGTGAATACAAAGGTCTGGAAAAAATGTAGGATGATAGGCAGGGGGTTGAATATGGTATAATCTGTCTGCTAGACAACTGTGCCAGACAGTCGTAGCTTACACACAGACAATAGTTATGGCACAGTCAGAGGGCCATCTTTTCCAGGCCTTGTCCTACAAGATAGGTTATCCATACCCCTTATGATAGGAAAGTACTGTAAGCCGTAAAAGGGTGTTCTTCATGACATAAACGATATGCCTATTTCTGCGGTATCCATGATTTGTAAGCATCTGTCTGATATGTGTCCTGGAATGGGTTTGGAAAAGAAGTTATGCATGTTCACTATGACATTCATTGCTCACATGAATTCCCTGTTCTAAAAATAATTATGCTAGTATTACATGTCTTCATCTGGAAATTTCTTTATTAACTGCTTTTGTTTTCCTCAAAAGGACTTCCATAAATGTTTCTTATTTTATGACATGCTGCCAGACCATAAGGAACTGTGATTGTGCTTCTGTTACAACTCTTTATTCTGTGTTGGTGCTATTGAATTCCTGTTATATTACTGTTCCCTGTAATTCCATGTGATAATGCCAAGAATAACAATGCCTGAAATGTTTGCAAATCTGCAGTGGAAAACTTGAACTCATGAAATGTCATCTGATCTATATTGTTGTTTGTCACTTATCTGTGTTGTGCATTATTTGATTACCATTTAGCATTTACATGACTATACAACACATGCTTGTCTATTACATGTTTATAAGTGATAAACCCCTGTCCTGTGGGTGCCACTGACATGTATTTGCAAAAACATTTCCATTTATGTACATGGCATTACAGAAGTAAGGGTAATTTATCCTAGTGTATACATGCTAAGGTGGAGAATACAGTGGCAGGGTCAGCTTGGGTACAAAAATTCCATGTATATATATATATCTCATGTGCAGTAACTGCAGTTTATGCATTCATCCCATAATGTATCTTCTGCCCTTGCTGTTATTTCAGCTCAGCAATTTATTAACATGTATAGCACATTTTAACTCTCTTTTTTACACTGTACCATTATTTCCCTATTACATCTTTTTTAACATGTTTTTTATTTATGTGTATAACTCCAGTATTGTCATTGACATTTTAATTACAACAACATGACAGGATTTATGTTAGAACTGTTTCTTTGATACTGTGCACATGTGTTTGTGGTATATCACTACACTTTACCCATTTCCCCTTCCCTGTTAAGTATTATGCAGTACAAGTGCAATTCCCCAATTTCACTCCCTTCCTTCAGAATTCTTTCCCTTTACTCATCATTAAAATTTCAGGACTAGAGCACATGCTCATATCTTACCTTTGCCTACAATCAAGATGATTTGTTTATAGGTTGGGCTATTGTATGCAAGCACCTTTCCTTGGCTGTGAACAATATTGCTGACCACAAAAAGATGCTTGGAAACATGTAGGTGTGATGAGAAGTATGCATATTTGATTAGCGCTTTAGCTCATGACACTAACATGCTTAAATTATGTAGCCTTAATGCAAAGCCTGCATGACTGTTAATGAATTTCCGGGATTGTCTCTTTTTTTTCTATCCAGCTGCTTTCGCTTTTTGTTTATCTGAAATAAATTACTTTGTTAAATTTAAAAGTGCAATTGCAGTCATAATACAGCTTCAGTGTGCCACAATTAAAATTAAGTATTGCCTAACGCCTTCTTCAAATCATCAATTTCTAAAATTAGGAGTATATAAATTCACCATGTATACTGATAACTCAAAGAATGAAATTATTCAAATTTGTAAAATCAGACTTTCTGTGCTTAATGAATAGAAAAATAATAGTATTTTATAAGCAGATGTTAACTGTCTAATATGATTGATAATCCTTGAAAGAATAGGCAATGAAGATATTAAGCCAATAATAAGAATACATTTCCCCCATCTGTTATGTATGCTGGAATATGACTTTGTTGAATGAAATGCATTTCTTTGATTTAGAGTAAGTTATGATTCCTGGGGAATTTTAAATATAATAACTCTTTTCATTAGCTGTCTGTTATTATATATTGTATATATTTCTATTACATAGCATCATATCTTTCACTTTACAGACAAAATATGAACCAAGGCCCTTACAAATAGGAGCATCCAGCTAAAAATCTAGACTATTCATACCATAACATTTGAATACCAGATAGTAAAAACAAACCTTCCCTCTTGCAACAGAAATGTGGGATACTACTCAGAAACATGTTTAAAAACAGAGTAACAAAATGATGAACAAATATAAGCACATTATCAAAGAGAAAGTGTAAAATCTGTAGACTTTTATAAACTGCATTGCAAAATTCTACCACACAAGGTAGTAATTTATTTTTTATTTTTGCTTCAGAAAAAGGGAGATGTATGATGTGTCTCCTCTTTCTTTAAATGATTGTTGCCAGTAGCAGGGTGATTATGAGGTGTAGTTTTCTATGAACAAGACACCTTCAAAAATCACAAAACAGAACACCCTAAATCCATTCTATCAAAAAATATGAGACAGCTGAGTTGAAAGGTCTATACAGCATTACTATGTAATGATTGAGGCAAAAAATATGTATATATATATTTATTTATTTTATTTATTTATTTGCAGTTGGTTTACCAGGATAGTCCATTGGGCCAAAAAGAACCCGTTTTCAATGGAGTCCTAGGGAGAAAAGCTCCAAAAAACAAAACAAACTAGGTACAAACAATAGCATGATAATAACAATAATACAATAGTACAAGATACAGACATATGAGTTTGAAACTTCAGGAAACATTCAAACAATACTCAAAATATTTAAAAAACTCAAAACTTTAGGAATTCAAACAATACTGTTTAGAGAAAAGTGATGTTACTTTACACATACAGAGTGGTTATTTTGCAAGGAACATAAGCTTATAAGGTACAGTCAGGTAACATGAGTGTGAAGGAAGATGTAGATACCATATTTTTACGAGGGGTGGGAGCAAGAGCATTCCCATTGTGGCCTTTTATGAGGGGTGGGAGCAAGAGCATTCCCACTGGGACCTTAGATACATATGAAGAGATTTTTTAAACATGTTATGATTGGGAGTAGTGTGAATAGATGGTGGGAGTGAGTTCCAGAGACGGGCTAGGTTAAAGGATAGTAAGTTGTTGCCTGGAGGACAAGTTGGTTTGTGTACTTCTAACAGGTTTTGATTGTTAGATCTTAAAACTCTATCGGGTAGGTGCATCCTGAAGGCGGAAGACAGGGAGGGACAGAGAGATGGGTTGAGAATGAGCTTGTGGGCTAAAGTTAACTGAGTGTAGTTGAGTTGATTAGGTAACTCAAGCCAGTTTAGTTTTCGGAGAGAGGTGCAGTGGTGGGTGGAGGACCTGTGGCCGTTTGCGAACTTAGCGATTTTGTTATAGCAGGAAGAAAGTTGTTTTTTTAGAGAGGACTGAAGATTGGTTAGCAGAGGAGCTCCATAGAGAAGGGAGGGGATAAGAAAAGAAGAGGAGAGAGTGATTTTAGAGGAGCATGTGAGGTACTGATTTTGACGATAGAGCATGCCTAGTTTTTGATGTTTTTTTTTAATATTTAGTTGTAGATGGGAGTTGAAGTTAAACTGGTTATCAATTTGGACACCAAGTAACTTGGTTTCAGACACTAGTTCCAGGGATGAGTTATTTTCGCTAGTAATTGAGAATGTGTTCATATCAAAAGGAGTAGTTTTTGAGGGGGTAAATACCATTAGTTTAGTTTTGGAGGCATTGAGTGCTAGGTGGTTTATTTTCATCCAATGTTCAGTAATTGAAAAAGCTTCTTGTGTAAGCTTTTGGAGCATAGAGGGAGATGTATCTGAGCAGATAATGGTAGAATCATCTGCATATTGGATGATGTTAGAGAATGGAATGGATTTGCGGAAATCATTTATAAATATATTGAAAAGAAGAGGACCAAGAATGGAGCCTTGGGGACCTCCGGTAGGGGTACTAAGAAAGGAGGAAGTGGCCTTTTTCCATTTTACAGCTTGGAATCTATTTGATAAATAGCTAGAGAACCAGTTCACGGAGGAGGGAGAGAGGTTAAGTTTTGTAAGTTTAGTTAAGAGCAGGCTGTGTGAGATAGTATCGAAGGCCTTAGAGAGGTCGAGTAGTAGGGTGGAGACAATTTGGCCAGAGTCATGTGCTTTATTAACAGTCTCAAGATAGGAGAGTAGGGCTGTCATAGTGCTATGATTGGGTCTGAACCCATGTTGAGTAGGGGTTAGAAGGTTATTATCTAAGAGATGTGGTAAGAGTTGAAGTTGGACACACTTTTCTAGGAGTTTAGAAATGGGGGACAGGATAGCAATGGGTCGGAAGTTGTTGACGTTACAGTTATTACCACCTTTATGCAGAGGAATGATGAAGGCTTGTTTCCAGAGTTGGGGCACTGTACATTCATGGATGGAACGGTTAATTAGAATGCTTATAGGATAGGCAATTGCTTCAGCAGCTATACTTAGGAAGTAAGAGGGAATGTTATCAGGTGCATTCGTACATGGCTTCAATTTCTGAAGGAGTTTCTTTATAGTAGAAGTGGGTATTGGTTTTAGTGAAAATAGAGCTGAGTGTGGAGAAAGAGAGTTGGAGGATGGTAAGGATGATGTGGAAGTTGGGGTAGGAGAAGAGCTGGAGGATAGACTGTGAGTAGATGGGAAGGAGGGAGGAGTGATAGTGAAAGGTGGAATGTTTGCAGGAGAGGGTGGGGTGTATTAGATGGTGAGGTGGGGCTAAGGAAAGAGGAAGTTAGTTTGCTAATAGATTCAATGAAAAAGGAGTTGAATTGAGTAGCTAAGTCTAAATCTGGGACATTTGGGTCTGGGGTAGGGGTGTGTGGTTTACTGGGATTAAGGAGGGTAGAAATTCCTTTCCAAAACTTTTGAGGATTTGTTTTATTATTGTTTTGGAGTGTAAAAAAGTATTTTTGTCTATCAGAGATAATAAACCTTTTTACTTTATTTCGAAGGGTTTTGTACTCAATATGGTGTTCAGGGGTATTGTTTTTCTGATATAGTCCCCAGGCTTTATCTCTAAGGCGCATGGTTGATAGTGTGTTTTTGGTTATCCAGGGGGCAGAATTAGTTTTTATTCTCTTTGTCCTCAGAGGGGCTTGGGAGTCTAGTATTTCTAAGAATGCTGAGTTGAAGTAAGCAACTGCATCTTCTAAGGATAGTGTCCTTGGATTGTTCCAGTTTACTGCTTTTAGGGAATTTAAAAAGGTTGTTGAGTTGAAGTTTTTGTGGTTACGGGTAGTA
The DNA here is from genome assembly GCF_019279795.1 of Protopterus annectens. Taxonomy (NCBI): domain Eukaryota; kingdom Metazoa; phylum Chordata; order Ceratodontiformes; family Protopteridae; genus Protopterus; species Protopterus annectens. The sequence goes on from NC_056725.1 coordinate 336,278,641, forward strand.
ATGTAATTGTGGGTGTGGTGTATGATACAGGGGAGTCGGTGAGTGAAGGTGGGCATATGATCACCTAGAGGGTCGGGAAGAGTACCACTGTCTGAGAAATTGTGGGGATGTGACACTAGTATCCAATCTAGAATGCTGCCACAAGAGAGTTTTTTTGATGGGTGTGTAACAGTGTTGATAAGCTGGGAGAAATTATATAGGTTGATGTTAAGGGGGGTAGTTGGTGACTGGATGGAGGCCCAATTAATATTTACATCTCCTAAGATTATGGTTTCATTGCTGATGTTGTTAGAGAGCCAGGAGAGGATATCTTTAAGTGTGGAAATATTTTCTCCTGGGGGGATGTAAAGGGATGCTACACATATGTTTTTATGCTTATTAACTTGTAGGAGAGTTAAGAGTAATTCAGCGTTGTTAAATTGTGGAATAGGTTTGTTGTAGGGAGTAATTAGTAAGGAAGATGAATATAGAAGAGCTACTCCACCTCCTTTCTTGTGGGACCTGTCTTTTCTAAGAATAGAGTAGTTAGCTGGAACTATTTCAGAGTCTTTTATAGAGGGTTTTAGCCATGTTTCTGAGATAGCTAGGATGTCAGGTTTGTTATGCGTGAGCCAGGCATGGAGGGTTGCGACTTTGTTGACTATGCTTTGGGAGTTTATAGAAGTAAGTAATATAGGTTTGTGTGTGGAGGAGGAGGTGGAGGGGCCCGGGTTGGGATGGATATCACCTGATAAAAGACTGGTAATCAGATGAAAGATAGGATTAGAAAGGTAATTTAGTAGTTTTAAAAAAGGATTGGGTTTTATTGTGGTTGTAAGGGGGTTCTTGGTTGCTATGGGAATGAGGGTTTTCTGAGTGGTGAACAGTTTGTATGAGAAGGATAGGAGGTGTTTTATAGGGTATAGATGGGGAGAAATAGATGAGTGTGAATGTGTGAGAGGGGAACTAAGATGGTTAGTTATGTGATATAATATATATATATATATATATATATATATATATATATATATATATATATATATATATTCTAAGAGAGGACTGATTTTGGTATTTAATATAAAATCAAGAGTAGGCATGTATATACTCTATAAGAAAATACCAACAGGAACCACTTTTTTATTTATTTTTTAAAGTGAATATCAGTGGCTCAGCAGGTTATACAATTGCATTTGATGGTGGAAGAACAGGGGGCTGTAGTTTTTATTTCCACATCTGGTATTTGTATTCATTTTCAGAAACAGGCAAAACACTGCACTGTAGCATAAAAACAGAAAAGCAGATATAGCAGTCCATGAAAAGAAGACAAAAGTAGCATTAATCATTGAAATTGTTCCATCCAGTGACTACAGTGCAAACATAAAGTCATAAAATACCAGGATTCACAGGCAGGAACAAGGACAGTGTGGAAGAAGGATACCCAGACAGTTCCAATAGTAGTAGGAGCAATACGTCTTATAAAAAAGAATTTACAATCATATTTAGATATGGTACTGATACATGCAACTCCCTATAAAATGAAGAAGGAGTCAATTCTGGGCACATTGTGTGTGCAAAGAGCACTTCTGTTTAACATCAAAGATTGAAACAATATTAATTTCATGAACTTTAATCATACTTTGACTAAGGAATGGAGTCCATTCATGTCATGGCATTAGAAACCCAAAAGATTTAGAGAAACTAAACTCAGCCTAAAGAAAATGCTGCATTGCTGAGGCATCATTGCGGATAAGACATTAAACCACCATCCCTTTTGTCTGAGTCTGTGATACTTTAGGTGGGCATTAAATATCCCATGACACTTGTCAAAAAGAACAGGTGTGTTTTAAATACTATTTCTAAATCCCCACTTATTTACATGACTATATTACTTTTAAAGTTTATAACATATTACATATTTGCAATATTTTGTATATATGAAAAACAATCCTTCCTTTTGTTTTTTACTTCATCACTAACTCCTCTTGTGTTTCTTAGTCAGGAAAACAACTTATATAACTCCTCTATATCCTGACATTTTTTGTTTCACAGCAGTTACTCATATTAGCTTGCCAGAAATCCTACAGCACTTCTTCATAATATCCACACAGAATCATGTTCACATTTACATCTTTATGAATCTTTTAATATGTTTTGTTTCACTTACCCCCCCCCCCAATGTATTCTCTTACTCTCCAGGAATACTTGTACCATTGTGAGTTCTCTACAGAAATTCATTGCATAAATGTTCTTGCATATATTGATTCTTTCGCTTTGTCTTTATTGGTACTTTGCCTAGCGTTAAAATGAGGCATCCATTGAAAAAGGACTTTTGGTGCAGTCAGACTTTCTCACTCACCAAATGCAAATATAACAGATTAAATAAAATTAATTTCCATATGAAATTGTTCCACTGACTCATATCTTTAAATATTGCTTATTTTCTGTAAATGTATTTTGTTTTATCTAATTCGGTTTTATCCCAGTAATCTTCTAAGTGCCATATTTCCATTACTTCTTTATACCACTTTAGTCTATTATCTCCAATATTTTTCATAACTGCTTTCCATAGTTTTTTTCCTCAGGTGCATAACACATACTAGTCTTCTCACCCAATCTTTTCTTCTTTCCCCATAATCACTTCCAAAATATTCATGCTTAGATTTGAACACAGTCTTGAAAACTTAATCACCTGTTTTAGACCAAAGGTTTCATTTCAGACACAGTTTTGTGCATATTTCAGGGATATCCTGTTGAATTGCTGCTTCCCAGTAATTCAATAAACACTGTGTAGGCTTTGTGCAAAGTTTCCATGGAGCTTACACATTAGTGTGAATAGCAGCTGCACAAATTTGCATAATTATGCTGCTCATCACGCTTACACAAATACAAACAAGTGCTCATGGACAGTAACCATGGTGTTGCTGCTAGGAACCCATGCAGAGAAGCAAGAGCACTGAAACAAGAATCATTCAACTTTATGAGCAAACCTGCTCATTGAGATCGTATGGACAGCCATAGTGGATACCAGCAGTGAAAATACTGGAATAACAACACGGCAAAAAAGTGTACTGAGTGCAATGTATACTACAACAAGCATTTGCAGAATGAGACAATGGAGGTGGTGGGACAGCAAGGGCAAATACAATGAAGCATACACTAGGCAGGGAAAGTGTGCTGATGAAAATGGGCCCAGACATGAATGACAGAAATGAAGAAAGAAGAAGATGGCATAGTAAATATGCCAATGCTCCCAACACAGGATATATGAATGCATGTGCACTTCCAAGACAAGTGAGTAGCATAAGATGAATCACATATGTAGACAGAACAGTAAATATTCTTGTTTACACCTTCTGTGCCAGTATATAATATCATCAGACAGGGTAGTATTATATGAGTAGGTCACACAAGGTTACCTGTCAGTGGAGATGAATTGTCGTGATATATACATCACTGATACACTCACTGGAGAGTACATTTAGCAAGGATGGTACATCTAATAGGGGTCATGTGTATAGAATGAAGATCTGCAAAATGACTTGCTTGAATATGACTGACATGTCAGCATACCTCTCAACCAGTCATGGACACACAGCAACAGACTCCTGGGCAAACGTAGACAGAAACAGGCACATTCAGGGACACTTTAAAAATATTACACCCATTAATCCATGGGATAGACAGAATATGTGAGTGTAACTTATACATGTTCTGCAGGAACAGGCGTACAACTGTAATGATCGTCAATATTCTATAAGGGGAAATGACCCCTCCTTCCTCAAAAATGACCACCTTTTGGAGGGGTTAAAAAAGATAGTGTTAAACTTGGAGTTGAAATTAGGGGCAATCCTGGCCAGTTGAACGATTTGCATGACAGATAGGCTGCAATCAACACCTGCAAGAATCAAACCCATGCCATCAATGTTGTCACTGTGCTATGTATTTACTGGGTGCAACACAGAAAGATGTATCACTCAAGCATCTAGCAGAACACCTTTAAGGGGAAGTCTTCACTGTCAAATCCTAATGGGTATGCATGTTCTGCATGGCTGGCAAGATGTGTACACTGTGCCAAATATGATACACTTGATTAATGCATTCCTGGCTGACACAGGTATCAGCCATATGGATAACAACACTTAAAAACAACACACTGTTATGACTGGATTCCCTACACACAGCTGTGTATTGCATGTTTCTGACACATGTAATGCCAATGGGTATTGTCTCAAGCATGTGCAACTGATGTATGAATTAGGAAGTGATCTGTTATAATGAATGGCACAGTAAAAATATGAGACTGATGACCATGCATCAACTATGCCCATGTGCACAGAAAGAACAGCCTTGTAAAGTCTAGTGTCGATGAGTGAAGAAGCTGGCACTGTGATATTGTACACATACCAAACAATACATGGATCATACTCCATAACTACATGTCAGCAATCAGAACATGGACACGATCACTGTCCCCTGAAATTGCTAGTGACAATGTCTGCCATGAAATCCTGACATACATCCATATGTGTTCATGCAAACTATCAAGTGATAATACTGATGTGATGTAGTGGTATGGCTGTGATGCAGTACAGTCACACTATAGCTGTATCTGTGCTACAGCTGGACTTCAGGCTATACATCACCTACAAACTAAATGTTTGCTCTGAATCACATGTGACACAGTGGAACTCTTAACACAGTCATACAATTCTACCTACTTCACATCATTATATCAGTTGTACCTCATTTGTTTATATATTTTTCAGAGGAAATGTGTGGGTGAGGGACCTGACACCACAACAAATGAGTCAAATGCTGCCATGCAGAACAGTTAATAACACAAATACTGACAGTCACACAAGACTATTGGGGAATACCTGTATAATCCTTGTGAATAGCAGCACAATAGTGCATATAATGAATTCCCCAACATTGCAAGTATATCTAAACATGCTGTATGTTTGTGTATATAACAACATTACAACATGTTGATTAACTCTGGAGCATATACCCATGTAAACAGTATGACATAATATTGCTATATGTCAGATAACATTTCCAAATGCTAGGTATACACATGCACACCTAGGCCATATGGCAACTGTCACTATGATGGCTGCATGACAACTGAATAGAATGTTGTTGTACTGCACTACAAGAACATGTCCTTTAGTAAGGCAATGATATACATAACCATTGTCAGCAGTGCTCATTAAGCATATTACTAACGCTGTTATGGAAGGAAGATGTAAACAAATGGCAGCAGCGGTCATCAATGTGGTAGAGTAAATCACAGACTGGAATGCACTGTTGTAGAGATACAGTACATCCACACCTCAACATAGCACATGGATGACAACAACATTGACATGTGTGATGTTCAGATGGTCATAGGACATTGCTAGGCAATCAGCCAAGACCACATCAAATCCTAGCCATTATTATACCATTTAAACACAAATCACTTTATCTATGTGATGGAAGATAGTAGGAGTATGTTTGTATGTGTTTGATTTAATACAGACTGCCTCAGTCTGTAGGTGACATATGCATGACCCCCTGACAGAATCTGCAATCATACATCCAGTAACCTGGAGATGGCTTGTAGAGGGTTGTGGAAGGGCTTTGCTTCACGATGTGCCTTTGCATGTTTGAGATGATGATGACATCCTTAGTGTTCCACAGAACAGATCTTATGTGGACAGAGTAAAAAGGGGATGCTAGATTCAGGGGACTATGTAAAAGGTTCTCCTGAGTTGGGGTCAAGTGAAAGATTCAAAATGCCATGCAATAACCATAATATACCACCGACTACACACACACACTCACACACACACACACACACACACACACACACACACACACACACACACACACACACACGCACACACGTACGCCGCATGCTGACACACGCAAACACACACTTTGGAAATAGCAGTAGTGCACGGATGAAGTTACGTGTCTTCATATTCAGATGAAGGTATGTCCTCATTAATAGAAGCTGCTGACAGTATCAACGGGACATGTTCGTGGATGACTAATGTCTAGTGACACTATAAACTCAACCAAATATAAGAATGCATTTACGCTCAATAATGCCGAAGTCTGACAATGGCCCACGTTTTGATATATTACTTGGAAGTGCATTGCTACAGGGCACACATGAATATCAAAAATTATGTTTTCAGTGACAAGCACATCACAGCCCTTTTCTTGTGTTTATGAATGCATTTCCATGTTGTACAGGATTATAGCACAGTAACCAGAGTTAGATTTGCTAAATACCTGTTCACATAGAACATTGCAGAGAAACTGCTTTGTGTGGACAATGACTAAGTATTTGTGCAGTGTGATTCTAATTTCAGGAATTCATCTTGGACTTATAAAGTAGCACTGTCCACTGATGCTCATTGTCAAATTGTGCACAGGTAGGGACATACAGTAACTGGCCTGATTGGAGTTAACTGCAAAATACATCTGTTTGTTGATAATGTTTTATGTATCAGGCTTACAAGATATGTTATCAGTGATGTTGCTGGCAGGTGCTGTGATGTACACGCTGTAGTTTCTCTTTGAAATGTTGGTACCAAAGTATCATTACATAAGTAACTGTTGGCTGTGCCTTCCCCATTTGCACTACATTAACTGCAGAGAAAACATGGGACACTGCTTAACTTTTAGTTGGTTTGCCTTCACTCACACAAACAGGCTCAGTGGTGATGCATGGCCATCAGTACTCTGGACAGCACTGAGTGTGGCAAATATACCTGCTGCCTAGTGTAAGAGCAGTGAGCTCCTGGTCAGAACACTTGTTAGCAAGGGTTCAAATCCAGATGATTCTTTTTTTTAATACAAATAGTGTCAGGATGCCATTAGCTATGTAAATGTGATCAGGACTGCAAATGTGACAATCAACAACTACACTAAAGTGTGTGTCTTCCCCAAATTGTATCAGTAATGCCTACCTCAATACACTAGTACAAATAGTAGCTGTTTTGCAGGCCACACTGCAAATCACAAGTTAATTGTGTGTACAGTTTTCAATGAATGACAAAGGGTGATACATCTTTTGAAATGATTAGTATGACTCAGTAGATATGCCATTTGTGTAGGGCCAGATATCCCATAAAGTGTGTGCATTATGATCCTTCATAAGGACAGTTTCCACATCATATTAGATGGACATTTCATCCATCACCTTAACATGACATGAAGGGAATCCTACAGCACATTTTCAAACCTTGCACACTACATAAGCACTGATCACCTGTTGAGTCAAGGCAGCATTTGTATTATCCGTCATCAGAGTCATGTCAGCATGCAGAAACCATGACATGACCTGTACATCTATCATCCTAATAGATACATCAAGAGGGGTAAGAGTGAAGGGGTGCATACAAGGAGAGATGGACATACACATAATATTTAGTGTAATGGAACATTCATGGACATGTTTTTGGTCCATTCTAATTACTAAGTGCCATGCTCTGCAGCATGAACTAACTGACATAAGGGTAAATAAGGGTTAGTAGAGGGACAACAAGATATGACAAGCAGAACAAGGTTGGATAAATGTGTCATAATTGTGTGGATGGATGCCAATGCAAATAATATGTTTTGGCCAATATCCAGTATATTTCCTTGAGAACTCATAACTGCAGCAAATGTTAAGATGTGGGTGATTAAACATACTATAGACATATAACATCACAGTATGAAATGATGTGAGATGTATCTGGAATTGAACCACTGATGCTATAGGCAAAAAAAAAAAAATCTTCAATTAAGTGCTTTATGTCAACACTCCACATAGGAAGCTACACTTCAGTACATCCAGCAGTGTACAGTGCTGTCAGACCAATTGTTTTAAAGCAGTGATTTTACTGTGTTTTAACTCTGTGTTCCTATAGCAAAGCATGTCTAAGCACCATTTCACTAAGATAACAGGACTAGTGCAGCCAATGGTAAAATCTCACCAGATTTTGCTATAGGACATGAATAGTCATTCAGCCCAGTATTGGTGGATGATGCCAGACTCCATGCAAATGCAGAGGACAGAAAGTGAAGTCTTTTTTATGAGCCATTTCTGGCCATGTGTGTGGTGTGTGATTCTATTATTTTACAAGATTAAAGGTGTGAAAATGTTGTAGATGGGAAATAATGAAATGGTGTGTGGGCAAGCAGGGGGAAGAAAGAAAGGGAAGCAATAAAGGAACATGCAGGAGAGAATTAGGAAAGAACCATAGAGCTCCACTTCTTCAACACGGTGATGTGCACATGTAGAGACAATTGGATGAATTCTGACTGTCACCACAACACAGATGGGTGACAACAACACACAGATTTTGTATAGTTGACAAAATCAAGTGTATTGAGAAGAAGCATATGCAAAGTGGAGTGCTATGTATGGGACATTTTTTGTGTGTGTTGGGGGGGGGGGCAGGTGTCCATTTTTTTTATTTTGGATTTCAAAAAGAGAAATGTTGGGGAAAAGACATATGTATGTGAGGGTATGGCAGGTAGTGTAGGTGAGGAAGCTGATACAGACAAGTAGCACAAACAAGACAGACACAGGGATGGTGATGGATACTAAAGGTTGGGGGACACCATGACTGGGGATAGCTAGGGGACTTCGGAGGCAACTGCCCATCAAGCTTGGGAACAGTGAGAATCTAGTCCTCACCCTCAGATCTGCCATCACTGCTTCCTTCCTCAGTTTCCTGAGAGACCGCTTGATGTGGTATTCTCTTTTATCGAGCAACCTCTCCAGGCAGCTGATGCAGGCACCAAGGACAATGTCTATTAGATCGCACAACACTCCTGGCAGCTCCTGATGGGTAGCATAATCACCACCTCCACCAAATCTTCAAGAAAGTACACTGCACCAACAGCCAAGGCAATTCTACCTGATGCAGATGAGGCTGGTAGTACAGGGGCTGTGGAAGTATTACTGACAGGTTGCATCACAGAGGTACTGGGTTTTGGTGTGGCAGCCATTGGAGGGTTTGCAGGCCAAGCCACAGCAGCTGGCCTAACTCACTGTGAGAAAAGCATTTGGTTTGTTTTCTGAAAGATATGAGATCAGAATGGTGTGATTCCAGCTAATCAACAATAAATAAATAAATAAATAAATACATAAATAAATAAAAGAGAGATAAAGAGTGGGGTGAAAAAAAGAAGAAAAGAGACAATTAGAACCATGATTTAGCAGTGATACATTCATCCTTTATTACAATACATATCCTTTTATTATTATTATAATTATACTAGCTGTAATGCTTTCACAATCAAAAAAATGACTATGAATTGTTACAAGTAATCCTTGGAATATGCAAATATTCTATTTATGCATTTAAAGATATTACAGATCAACTTAAACATGGCATTAAAGCCAAAATTGCTGTATTTCAAATGTAAAAATGATATTTATTGAATGTCAATCTAGAGGTTACTTGTGGAAATTAAACCCACATAATTTGAATATACTATTATACTTGCCTAATACAATTGCCAAGAGTTAGAGAATTAAGCATGCATGCTTGCTGTTGAAGTTAAGATATGCATACTGAACTTGATCCTGATCTATGGAATTACAATATATTTATTATAATCAGGATCATCTGTTCTACATACATACCCCTTGCCTCTCCAAGTCACTCCAACTTTTCAGCGTGTGCCTCCCTGTTCAGCAAGATTTCTTATACAGCTCTAAAATAAAAAATGAAAGAAGAGACATGAAAGCATTATGTATACCAAGCTTAGCTGTCCACAACAGTCCATATCATTTAAAGTTGCTTGATCTGTATACTTACACAACTGTGTGGTGTCATCAGTTTTATACTCATGCAGCCACTGCTTGAGTTGCGCTTGCTCCCATCTGTTTAGGTCACTGTAGTAGTGCCTACACCACTCACCAGTGTGTGGTATGCCAGCTGCACTACAGACAGACTTGGCTAGGCTGTTCCAAATCTCAACCTTGTACTGAGATCCAGTATAGTCCCACTGCAACTGCCTACAGCTGTAGCACTTCACAAAGAGTACAACAAATATTTTTGACTCCTCCACAGCCCAAATCTGTACCCTGAATTTGGCAGCATCCTTCCCATCTCCTGCTATGTCTGTAAAGGTCCCCAACAACAGTTGTAATGTTTTCCTGCCAATTTGTGATACCTTTTTTTTTTACCAGTGTGTAAACACATGCAACCGTGCCAACTGCATTTATGAGTTGCTAAGCAAAGAGAAATATTGCTAAACAAAGAGGAAGGGAGCTTATGAAACAACAATGTTGATGTCACAGTTGGCATTGATTTATGGCATGTGTCCTGCTTTACCTGGTCATACTTTGCCCACTGGTCAACACTGAAATGCTAAATGACTTGGCTTTTAAGGCATGACTTTGGAGGGATTTAATTTATGTATTTACTTATTGACATTTGGTGACCAGAAAAGTCTGACTGGGTCAGGAAACCATTTTCACTGGAGGCCCAGGGAGAAAAGCTCCACAGTAAAATGTTCAGTCATAAAAGTTTAAACAATTATAACAAGACATTAACATAACATTTTCTAGAACAGATGCTGAAATAGATTAATAGCACAGTATTGCCAAAACATACAATCAGTAAGGATCTGCATGGTTTGCATATATGTAAATTTAACACTTCTGTAGATTGTAGCAATAATGATCAACAAATCAGTTTAGAACTGTAACTTGATTGACAAGCAGCCAAATTGTGGAAATAGAGCACTTTGACTTTGTAAGTAATAAGGATAGACATTTAGTAAGAATTCAGTGGAATGATTTGGCACATATTGTTTGGGGACTTTCACACTGTTAAAAGTAATGTGTACAACGTGAGCATCAAACCTCTGTAAAAGAGGATGCATACATTCCCACAGATGTGATTCCCCTCCTTGCCACCGAAGATGTGCTTACCAAGGTCTGACAATATACTGGACATGGACAGACTTACATGACATTAGTAATATAGTTTGGGGCTATGATACATACCTCACAATACATTCTGTTTTACAGTTTTAATTGGGCTATGGGAGGGGTGCAGATGATTGCAAATAAAGTATTGTGTCCATTAGAGATATGCAACTGTATTTTTTACAAAATCATCATTGTCATGCTAAACCAGTTGCGCACATAATACATATGATACCTACAAACGTATGCACATGCAAGCAGTAATGATACATTTCTGTTAAACAATCTGTTACACATAGCTACTGCTAGATAGTATTACCTTTATAATAAAAGTTTTGTGAAAAATGACAGTGGCACACCCTTACTAAAAGCTAGAGTGCACTGTATTTGAACCCTGGCTTATTTGTGCTCCAAGCAAGAACTCAGCAGACTTATACCTGGTGCCACAGGGAAAGTTTAACAGTGCATACATTTTCCACACAGAGTACTGTCCAGAATGCTGATGGCCATGCTTCTCTGCAGAGCCTGTTTGCACAATGGAAGGCAAACCAAAATAAATTTTTCAATTTTTCCCTAAGATGTGAACCCTATTTGCACACAGGTAGGCAAGCACAGATGCAAAGGGTGATAAGGAGCATATATTGATTCAGTAAATACTCATTATGACCCTTCCTCAGTAAAAATAACTAATGTGAGACTCCAACCTTACTTTATGTATGTTCTCTCTTTTTTTACACCTTGTGTCACAGAGACAGTCTGGTACATGGTAGACTTTCTGCAGTCATTAACATCCATGTTGCTGACTGCCACACAATGTCAATAAGCATATTTGAGCTCTAGGAGGTGACTGACATTAAATTTTCAGTTATAAACAGCTAACCGTGATTGGACTATGCCACATATGCATATGGAGACATAAAAATAAAAAAATCAAATAAAAAAGGATGAAAAAAGGGAAACAAAGGTTAAACAATTACACAACTCTAAAGCTGAACCATCAGAGAACCTCAATTACACAACACAGTTGTAGTGGATTATCTCTCTTTGCCACAGACACAGCTTTGCATTAACAATCAAGTAATGTGCATATAACCAATTAGCATTTCATATCCGGTAATAAACAATTCTTACAGTTCGACATTCTCAGTTAATTGTAAATATGTGAATAACATATTTACTGCAATGAGTATCAACTCATTATTTATAAATATGTTTGCAAAATTGCAACTCTACCTTCAATTTGTATTCTGGAAAGCATTCCTTTAGCTCTGCTTTACTATCACACATGGAATCACTAGAACTTTCTCTCTCATATCTCTTTTAAGATGTGATACAAATACATGAATGTCAACAACAGTTTTCAACAAAGGCAGGGATTTGTGGCATTTACCCCAAGGAAATATATGTGTAGGGTGTTTCCTTTGATTTAACAGCTCACTGCAGTTAGTTCTACTCTTTGTAAGTGTATCTCTAGTGACACACCCACTTTCATGAAGGGTGTCTGTGAATTACTGTGTTTTGCTTCAGTCAAAGTAATCATTCATAGTTGCAAGCCATTAGCTCCTAACAGTGGTGCAGAGGTTGTGCTATGTTTGCATCTCCTACATGAAGTCAAAAGTTTGGTGTTCAGCAATCCTAAGGAAATCACACAACATTTGCATCTTCAGAGTGCTCAGAGGGCTGAATCTGCATTGAAGAGTAACCATGTAGCTGGGGACCTTAAAGGAGAGACAACTGTTTTCAATCATGTTTATTGTTTCACTTGTGGGAGTGTTAGGATAAGCACACTTTTGGAATGATTTTTCTATAATAAGTATTTTATTTGCATGGGCCAAGTTACGCGGTAGACCACATAATTATATTTTACAGATGTCAGTCATGTCAGATATTGATGGCATTGCTGGACAACTTGCACACTTTGTACTTAGCTACATTTACAAGAACCAGTTAGGCAGGTATCTGCCATACATTCAGGTTTTGACACATTTATTTTTCTATTACAGTTTCAACACTTACCTTGATAGTTCTGCAGTTACAACTGTTGTCATATGGGGCTGACTATGTCTAATGCTAGCAATACGCAGCCATTTTCCTCTGACTCCTCATGTACGTGTGGATGTGGTGACCTTACCAGTGGTAGCAGAACATTTGTTGCTATCCCCTGGTTTTCCTGCTGAAGTTGTTTTCACAGGATGGTATTGTTTAGGATAACACAGACTGTAATCATTTCGGCACAAGCACTGGGATAGTACTTCAGAGCTTTCCCTGATGTATCTAGGCACTGAATCCCCGACTTCAACAACCCAAACACATGGTTTGTGATATTTGTTCTTTGAGCATTTGCCTCATTATAGCATTCCTTTCTAGGTTTGTGCGCATTTCTGATGGGCATCATCGCCTATGGATCAAGTGCATACCCTGCATCTCTCAGTAAATATAGTAATCACCCCTAGAAAACCTCTGGTAGAGCTGTGAGGTGTGCCAGATATGGAAGTCACAGTAACTGTCAGAGTTGCCAGCACACACATTCAAGATGATTCCCCTAGCTTTACACATGCCCTAACAGTTAATGGAGTGGAACTCCTTTCTGTTGATGTAGACCCTTCTCTGTTCCCTGGGTGGTGCTTTGATCTCAATGTGCATGCAGTCTGTGAAACCCAGAGCTTCAGAAAAGTGTGCTACGGGGTAGAACTCTCTCATAGTTTTAACTTTTTCCTCAGGGGTAGGAGAAAACATATATATATATATATATATATATATATATATATATATATATATATATATATTTATATATATATAGTCACTGGCATGCTGTAGCATAACATTCAAGAACTGGTGTTGGATCCTCTATGTTGATGCCTGTAACACCCCCTCAGCATGTCCCCATGTGGGTCATTGAACAATTTCTGCAGCTAATATTCTAAGAGCTACACATACCTTGATCTCCAAAGGTTATTTTTCCCTTCAGTTAGCTCTTGGTCTCAGGTGAAGATGACAGAGGCTGCAGAATTCCTAGAGCGTGTCTCTATATACCCTGTAGTGCTCAAAGTTAAACAGGGTCTAAGTTCCCATCTTCTCATCACCTGAGGTCTATCATCAACAGCAGCAGAACCCTAGATATGTGCCTGTTGAGCATACACATGCAGAAGTACAGTAGCAGCCCATACCTCTCAACTTCTTAAAGCAAGAAATCTGGACAAAGCCATAAATAAATGTGGGACAAAGCCCAAAAATAGAGACAATTTTTAAATATTTATGTTACAAACTTGGACAATTGATAGAATAACAGGTTTTGCTTTAGCATGAATTTTCTGAAAGATATTGTTAAATAAAAACAAATGATAACACACAGGAGGCTCAGATGCAAAAGTTTACTAGTGTACACCAGGAGGCAAAAAAAACATACAAGTACAGAGTTTTGTCTGACATGATGTAGGAAATACACAATTTTATATAGTCATACATTCAAGCTGTGCCCACTTTACTGACGTGGTTAGTCACAGGGCACCTACATCACTATGGTCTACAATATTCTATTCATAAGAAAAAGCTGATGTTATACATTTTAAAAGTTTTCCCATGGGAATAATACAGCCTTGCAAAGCACCTGGTTAGTTATAATGTCTTTCTGTAAAATGTTATTCTTTCAAGGTTTCAGTCCTGCTCGAATACAATAGTCGGTTCAGTCTTGTAATATACTTCTTTGTTCTTCTTGCAACATTACTTTAGCAGCTGTGCTTTATCTCTGATAATATTCACAAGGCCAATTATCTCAGAGGAAGGAAGAAGGATTTTCAATGCTTTATACATTTAATTTTCCTGACCCAGCAGATAATCATTAGTGAAAAACATAAGCTTGCTGAGCTTGCTACTGCCAGGGTCAGAGTTCAAATACACTGCAGCTCCAAAGCTTCAAGCAATTACATGTAAAATCATTCTCATTGCCATATTGTAAATAGAATAAAATGCATTATATACTATTTGCTTTTAAACTAGCACTTTATACATGTTCAAATACATATTTTCTAACATTTTCCTCCTTTTTAATACTTTTTATTCTATTCAGAAATATAAACAATATCATATCGTCCTCTAGCCTTCTCCTTTAAGGACTTTCAACTAGGCAAGTCATTTAGTTTATATTTCAGAAAGAGTTTCGTCTGGAACCAATAGCTCCAGTTCAATGTCTTGGTACAAAGTCTCAGTTACAGATATATCAACAAAATCTTTGACTAATCTTTTCATACAGGGGATCCCACAACATACACATGCTCCTAATAGGAGCAGACCAACACAAATAGCAATCAAAATATTCATTAGGATAGAACCCCACCCACCAAATAGACTCTGGAAAAAGTTTGTCAGTGGGTTTGGGCCTGGTTCAGTCATGGCCGATACCTGCTGTATTACCTCTAGGTGATCATTGATCTCATGTCGATTGTCTGGTATGAACCACAGCATTCTTCTTTGATAAGTGCACACGTACTACCTCTTGCCGCTAGGGTGAAGTCAAGAGCCATTCGATTTTGTAGCACAACAGTTCTCATTGCATTCAGTTCATCAGTCACTAGTTCGAGAGTGGAAAAAGTTGCATTACTCATTACTTCGAGAAGCTTCGACAGTTTTCTCAGCTCCCAGATGTATTTGACTGCTCCATATGCTGGAAGTATTCCAGCCCAGGATATAACACTGTCACTCAAGTCCATATGAGTCAATTTTTCTTTATCTTTCATGGAATGATGATCCTTCCAACCAGCTTTGATTTTTCCCACTGGATTTACAGGTTTTCCGATTGGATTCTCAGGTTTTCGGGCTACATCTCTTACATTTCATATCTTACCTAGAGGTAATTCTGCAGTATGCCTTATAGCCAGAACCAGATAACCCAAAAAACAACTGCCGGACCAATTCTCAGGTAGCCATTTGTATGCTTTTTTCCCACAAACAAAATAACAGTTTTCTACTTTAGTACTGATGCGGGTTAAATCTGAATGAAACATTTTCTTGTCTATAACAGACAATTGTTTATGCAATACAGGATTACACTGCACATCTCTTATTGTTATTTTCATTAAGCTCAAATATGAATCATAATTTGTGCTATAACTAGTGGTCTTATCTTTAGTTTTAATATAGCATTTATAAGATACAGTTATGTTAGTTACTCCAACCCACTTGGAGTGTATCATTTTTATAGAAACATACAATTCCTCTCTGTGTAATAGGTAAATACAATGCAATTTTGTCCTGTGATCTTACAGAACCTGTATCAAAAAGTAAATTTTCCCAAGTCTCATTTATCCCCAAGGGGACAGCGGACATCAACAGTCCTCCATATGCTGTTGGTATAGCAGTACAAACCCAGCAGTTTGAAATGTTCATAGTCTCTACATATACATGCTTCATAGCAAGGTATGTGTTAAAGTTTGGATGTCAGTATATAGACAGTTCATCACGTTTCTCCACTTTCATTTGTGTGGTTATATGCAGGAAGAACCACAACAAAAGGAAAGTCACCACAATCATAGTCAATAAATGCACAGTTAGCAAGATGATTAAACAATATCTTCGGGGTTAATCTGTATTTTTACTCATTTTGCTCTTGGTCATCCTGCCTTTGTTGTGTGTCAGTGACAAAATGTTTATCAAGCTGAAAATTCTTTACCGGTTTACAGTGCGTCAGGTGGACCCAGGACGACCTCTCAGCAACTTTGACTGCAGTAGGCGTCGCCAAGAATACCTGGTACAGTCCTTCCCACTTCGGACTCGTCCAATTTTTCTTCTTCGTGACCTTCAACCACACCCAGGTCCCTGGGGTCAGCACCGCTTCCAATGGTCTGGTCTGTCCTCTATCTGAAAAAGAGTTCAACTGCAAAACAGTTTTATTTGTTAACAGTTTCCTCATATAACTAGCTAATGAGCTGTCAGCCTCTAGTTTTGCAGGCATGAGAGCTTTCCACTGTGGCACATAATATGCCCTTCCAAATATCACTTCAAAGGGGGTCAAGCCCTTTACATTTGGAACTGTTCTCATGCTCAGCAGTGCCAAAGGCAAACAGCAAATCCAATTCTTCTGTGTTTCGTTTATTAGCTTCCTCAACTTGCTTTTTAAAATTCCATTGTACCTTTCCACCAGTCCTGCAGACTGTGTGTGGTAAGCACAATGATTCTTCAAGGAGATCCCAAAGAATCTCCCAAGTTGGTGAATCATCTGATTAACAAAGTGTGTCCCATTGTTACTATAGATTCTTTCCGGTATGCCAAATCTAGGAATTATTTCTTTTATTAGGGCCTTTGCCACTGTTGCCGCATCCGTATTTTTAGTTGCAAAAGCTTCTACCCATTTGGAAAACATGTCTATGATCACTAAACAGTATTTTTTCCCTTCACATTTGCTCAATTCTATGAAATCCATACAGATAGTATGGAACAGATATGGTGGTATAGGAAAACTCCCTTGCTTGGGTTTAAATGCTCCTTGTGCACGATGTTTGTTACAGATATGACATGCTGCACAAAATTTTTGTGTAAAGTTTGTGAATCCATATGTTTGGAATATTCGATTTACTAACTGTACCATCCCCCCTGTTGAGACATGGCTCTGCCCATGGCTCAACAAAGCTGCATATCTAAATAAATTAGATGGCAATATTGGCTTTTTCTCTTTGGAGATGTACAGTCCATTTTCGAGGATTGCACCTCGTTTCTCCCATTTCTGTTTCTCAGCTTTTGTAGTCAATGTCTGCATCGTTTTTAACATTTCTAAATCTAAAATCTCAGAGGGTTGTAATTCCTCAGTTAAAAGTAAAGTTTCTGAGTCTGAGGCTGCTTGTTTTGCAGCTGCATCAGCTTTTGCATTTCCTTTTGAAATTGCATCCTGCTGTTTTGTATGAGCTAAACATTTACAAATAGCTACTTTAGTAGTTAACTGAATAGAATCTAATAAGTTCAAAATAAGTTGCGCATGATTAATCGGTTTGCCAGTAGATGTTATCATTCCCCTATTTTTCCATTGCTGTGCAAAAACATGCACTGTAGAGAAAGCATACTGACTGTCAGTATATATGTTCACACATTTGTCTTTTGCTAGAGTGCAAGCCCGTGTTAAGGCTATCAATTCTGCTGCTTGAGCAGACAGGTTATGCTGTAAGGGTTGGGCTTCTAAAATCTCTGTATCTGTGACTACTGCATACCCTAGATTTTTCCCTGTAGGACCCTTTCTGCATGAACCATCCACATAAAATGTCACCTCGGCATCATCCAAGGGCATATCAGTGAGGTCTTGTCTGGGCAAAGTTATTTGCTCAATTTCCTGCAGGCAACTGTGTGGTGTGCCATCCACAGGAGTTGGAAGTAACTTTGATGGATTTAATGTTGTACAACGTTCAATTACCATATGAGGTTGGCTCAGCAGTATGGTCATACATGAAAGATGTCTAGCAGGAGATAGATATGCTATTTTTTCTTGCAGTAAAATTATCGCGACTGCATGAGGCACTCTCAATGTGAGAGGGTGGAATAACGCCACTGAGGCCGAAGCCTGTACTGCCATTGCAGCTGCGACTACTGCTTGCACACTGTGAGGCAATGATCGTGCCACTGGATCTAACTGTGATGAATAGTAAGCTATGGGGCGTTGCTTATTCCCATGCTGTTGCGTCAAGACTGACTTCATGTATCCCTGTTTACAATCTACGGTTTGAAAAAATCTTTTGTGGTAATTTGGAAGTCCTAAAACTAGTGATGAAGCTATCAATTGTTTTAGTCTGCAGAAAGCTGTTTCTGCTTCAGGTGTCCATTGTAATACATCTTGTGCTGCCATTGGTGTTTTATATATTAAATCGGCCAATGGAGCAGATTCTAAAGCATAGTTTGATATCCAGCTTCGACAAAAATTAGTCGTTCCCAAGAAGGACATCATTTCCTTCTTGGTTGCTGATTTGGGTGCCTGTAAAATCGCTGTTTTTCTGTCTTCGTCTAGTATTCTACCTTCATTGGATATTACATATCCTAGGTATCTAACCTGTTTTCTCCAAAGCTGTAACTTAATTTTGTTTACTTTGTGTCCTTGTGCTGCTAAAAATTTCAATAATGCTATCGTATCTTCCCTGCATTGATGCTGGGTAGGGGCTGCTAGCAAGATGTCATCTACATAAAGTAGAATCTGACTACCTCCTGGTGGAGTAAACCCTGCCAGGTTGCTTGCCATTTCTTGTGCAAATATCGTTGGACTTTCACAATATCCCTGTGGCAGCCGAGTATAGGTATATCTTTTACCTTGAAATGTAAATGCAAACCAATACTGGCTATCAGGATGTATAGGTATTGAAAAGAAAGCATTGCTTATATCTACCACAGTAAAATATTTTTGTTGTGGTTTCAAATCATTCAACAAGGTGTGTGGGTCTGGCACCGTAGGTGCTCTGGGTATTATCGCATTGTTTACGGCTTGTAAATCTTGTACCATCCGCCATTCCCCATTTGCTTTTTTAACAGGAAATAGAGGGGTGTTACATGGTGAATCCAGAGATTCTACCAGTACTCCTTCCTTGAGTAATGCTGCTATTATAGGCTTGATTCCTTGCTCTGCATCTTTCCTCAAGGGGTATTGTCTTTTTTGTGGTCTAAATGCTGATTTATGTGTAATGGTTACTGGTCCTGCTGTTCGAATAAGTCCTACATCTGATTTGCCTGTTGACCAAAGAATATTTGGTATATCACACAAGGCTTTTTCTTCTTCTTCTAACAAGAATGCTAATCAGCTGTCTTCACTAGCTTGCAAGTGTACAGCTGGATGTGTTTGTGTTAGCCAATTCAATTTCTGTTTTTGTACTCCCTGTTCTGATAATTCTAAATCAGTTTGCTTTTCCCATTTTGTTACTTTTTCTCCTAAATCTGCCCATCTCACATCTTTACTCTTTGTCAAGCTGACATGTGGCAGTCTATTAGATTTGTATAGTGTCATGAATTCTTGAGGTAGTGAACAGCTTACTACACTGTTTCCCTCAGTATCCCAATACAAGGTTCGTAATACTAATCTGTTAGCGGGATTTTTGAACAACTCTTGCTCATATTCTTTATCAGGTCCTGGCATGCTGCAGTAGTATAGAGTACAATGTAACAAATGCTGTTGGTCAGTGTCAAGGGAGGGGGCCTTACTGATGGCTACATTCATCAGTTCCTCGGTTACTGCCCCTGGACCAGTCGTAACTAGGTCCTGGCTGTACCAGTAAAAAGTTTCACCCTCCGGTCGCACCACAAAAGTATCCATTTGTCTTTATGCTTCCATACCCTGCATAGTAGGAACTACCGCTATGCCAAATATCTGCATAAGATCTCTTCCCAGTAAGTTTACTGGACATTTTGCAGAAACTACAATTTTACTTTTCTGAGTCATACCTGAAACAGGGTCAGTTATCGCTATATCATGGGAGAGTGGCTCCCTATATAGCTGTCCATTTGCTGCTTTCACTAATATATAGTCAGGTGATTCAGAATGTTCTGGTAACTTTGAAGGGTGTATCAAAGTTTGTGACGCTCCTGAGTCACACAAAAATTTCACTTCCCTTCCTTCCACCAGAAGTGTAACTTCCGGTTTTGTGTCTGCCAAATAGAGCTCCAAGCTCAGTAAGGCCAAATCTAAAATTTCACTTTGTTCATCCTCTACATCTGCTTGCACTTCCTCTGTTCCTTCCACTACATTTACATTTGTCCTTTGTTTATTAGTCTTTCCTGATGATTTCTGATTTTCATCACTATCATATAGTCAGTCCTTATCACCTTTATTTTCGTTAGTCTCCTTTATATTTAGCCTGCAATCCCTTGCTAAATGTCCCTTCTTGCAGCACTTAAAGCACTCACCTTTCTTTTTTCTCTCTTCAAAATCTTCTGACCTTTTGTCAGATTGTTTATTTCCCTGGGTATTTTTCTTACGCTTTTTACCTGACTGTACTACAAAGACCTCTGCTCCGTCTTCAGCTGTGAAGACCTGTGTCTTCTTTTTCTTTTTACTATTAAAGTGTCTCTCAGCATGTCTAGCATATTCAAGTAAGGCTTGTAGCCTACTTGTTCAATGATCTATCATATGCTTTGTAATAAAGCTACTGATAGGTGCAATGCAACCTTTCAAAAACACATTTTTCAGTTGTTGTTCATACGAGCTATCATGTGTCTGACTTTCAGGAATAGCCATACCACTATGGTTATTGAAACATTCCAATAATCTACCATAGTACCCATCTACAGTTTCATTCTCTTGCTGTCTGCATTGATTAATGCAAGTCCAATCTGCTCTAGGTTTCCATTTTTCAGAGATTCGGTCTGTAAGACCTTTCACTCTGTTGTCTAATTCTGCGTCACTATGTGGGAGTGGTTTAAGCTGTGCGTCACGAGAGTTCCAGGTGCCACAAATCATGCGCCAGTCTGGACCCACAATCTGTCTAACTACCTTTTCTACTTCTTCCCCATTCAAGTGGTAACTTAGTCTCATACCTTGTAAATCTTGTAAAAACTTTGTGTAATTAACTTTCAGATGAGGGATTCCCTCTGTAGCTTTCCGAATATCTTCCAGTGTCCATGGTCTATACACTAGGAGAGTTGGGTCCTGCCCTTCCTGTCCTGCCTGAGGATTCGGTACCTCGATTAGTGGACAGATTTCTTCCTCATCCTCTTCTATTGTGTCTCTCCCCATTTGATATAAGTCTGTCCCTAAGTGTCTTACGTGTCCGGGACCTAGTTTCAATAGGTTCTCTAACAAATGGTTTTAGTGTTCTTGTAACTTCAGGATAACGTGGAGGTGGACTAGCCTGTCCTCCTGCTTCATATCCTGAAAAAGGCATTGGAGGGGGCGGAGGGGCCGTCGCTATTACTGTATTATTATCCTCTTTGTCTAAAAATAATGTTTTCGCATTTCTAATTTTCTGTTCCCTTCGGTTTACTTCCTCAAGCCACCTATGTGCCTGAGGAATGCCTAATCGCTGTTGTTTTTTTGCCTGACCTTCTGCGTCAGATTTAAGCTGTTTCAAAAGTTTAACTAATGAAATCTTATTTAATTTACCGTCAAATCCGTATTTATTAACCCATTTTGTATAATACCTTACATTATCTGCTCGTTGTTTTTTTTTTTCAATAAACATTTTTTATTGTTTTTCACAACCATATTACAAATTCACACACTATGTACAATATTTACAAAATGCTTCCATAGGTTAACTTCACATTATATGTCAATCTCATATATTGGTCATAAGTACAGTACTAATAATCAAAATAGAGAAAAAAAGAGAGAAAGAGAAAAAAAAAAAAGAAAACCCACAATAACAAATCAAGCCAACGAACTGTATTGTCTCTACCTCTTATATCAAATCTAAGATTGATTTTACATTGTACTCTAAGTCCCGAGAAAAAGTGGATAGGCACCTCTACGCCAACACAATATTAAAAATTTGCTCCCATATTTTTATATTGTTGATATTTTTCTTATGGTCGCTTATTAAGAGTTTATGCGCTAAGATATGTTGTATAGCCATCAATCTGAAATTTCCCCACAATGTCTGGCCTGGGTTCAACCAATTTTTGGCTATATATAATTTCATTAATAAACAAATATTCATAATTACGATCCTTTCTGATTTTCATAGATTCTCCGGGGGAATATGAAGAATCATAAACTCCCAAGAGAGTGTTGAGTTTTGGTAGCCCATTTTTTGTAACTGTAACTTGAGTGAATTCCACAATTTATAAATACACTTGCAACTCCAGAACATGTGAAGCAAATCCGCTGTTTGATCTAAGCAATGTGGGCATTTAGGTGAATTCTTCGGATCAAATTTGTGAAGAGTGAGACGAGTATAATATGTGTTGTTGAAAATCATCAACTGCGTAAAAATCAATTTTTGCAGGGATACAGACTTTAATGTTGTACTGAATGCCTCCAATATCTTATTGTCATCTGACAATATCAATTTCTCCCTCCAGTAACTCGATAAAAGAATGTATTTGTTGTACTTCCTCTCTTTTATCAATTTATATGCTGCAGTTATATATTTTCTATCCTGCAACAGGGCTTCCCACAGATTACGAGAAGTGATTAAGTCCTCCTCTTTCATTTCAAAGTTATTAAAATAGTTTATTGCTAAGTCCTTCAACTGTCTTACTATGATTAAATAGGAAATAGGAAGTTCCATTTCTTTTAGAATATCATGTACTACTACCCCTAGAAAAGGATATAAATCAAGTACAGTTAATTCCTTAATTAAGGGGAATTTCTTTAAATCTATCAGTTGACTACCAATTGTTAAGTTAGGGTTCCCATGAAATGGTTGGAATACCATCATATATTTTAATAAGTTTAAGGAAGCAAAAAGAGTTTGAATTGCCATTACATAGCTCTTTATGTGTTCCATCAACTTATATTTACTCATTGTTCGATCATTTAGAAATGGTAAAGCTTTAACATTGACCCCCACTTCACTTATATACTTATACGTTAGGAGCACCCATTTGGGTGTCCATTTTCTACTACTACTATCAAAGTATGATGTCTTTAAGATCCTATTGGCCTGAATCACTAAATAGTAAATTTCAAAATCCGGTAACTCCAGCCCCCCCCCTTATTTTTTGGAACCATCAATTTTTCATTTGATATTCTCGTCTTCCTGGGTTCCCACAGAAATCTCCCCAATCCTATATGAAACCGTTTAAAAAATGTTTTCGTAATTCTGAGCTGTGCAGCTCTAAAAATATATAACATTCTGGGAAGAACATTCATTCTTATAATTGCTGCTCTTGCCATCAGTGGTAACTTCAACTTATTCCATCTTTCTAGATCCAATGTTATTTGATCTGCATTTGATTTTACATTGTTTATAAAAAAATCCCTGTTTTCAGTGGAGAATGCAATCCCCAGATATTTTATCCTTTCTTCCGTCGTTACTTGTCCTATCAATGGTAGCATTGAAAAAGGTGTGGGTGTCTTTAACGGAAATATTTTAGATTTTTTAAAGTTTAGCTTGTAGTTGGAAATTCTCTCAAAGATTCTTATTGCAGCAAATATTTTTTCAGTATCGGAAACAGGTGTGGTACAATATATGTTTAAATCATCTGCGAAGGCAGCCAACCCAACCTTTATCCCATACAGAACTGGAGAATTATAGAATACATTTTGCTTAAGGTGTAAAAATAAGGGCTCCAAGTACAGATTAAATAAGATGGGAGATAATGGGCAGCCCTGACGGGTACCATTTTTGATTTGTATCCTATTCGAGCATTCGTGATTTATAAATAAATTTGTATATGCATTATTGTATGGTATTCTTAATGTTGAAACAAATTCCTGGGGTATATTAAAATATGGTAATATGTCAAATAAATAAACCAAATTAACCCTATCAAATGCCTTCTGAGCATCAATTATTAGGGCATACAAATTCTGTTTTTTGTGTTTCGCATAAGAGATTAAGGTATGAAGCGTTAGGGTATTGTCCGTGGTCTGTCTCCCATCCATAAACTCCGCCTGCTCCTCTGATATAATTAAGTTTATTACTTTTTTCAGTCTACTCGCCAGAATAGATGTCATGATTTTCATGTCGATATTCAAAAGAGATATGGGCCTGTAATTATCAGGATTTTTGGGATCACCTTTCTCCTTCAATATGAGAACTGTCCTTGAAGCATTAAAATGAGGATCATTAATTCCATTCCGCATAATATAATTAAAAGTCTGTGCCAATACATTGCTCAAAATCTCACTAAAGGATTTGTAAAATTCTGATGTCAAACCATCTGGCCCTGGGGCTTTATGAGGCTTTAATTTCTTGATTGTCTCTAACACCTCCTCGACTTCAACCGGTTTGATTAAATTTCTATGGAAATCCTTATCAATATTAGGGAAAGTGATTTTCTGTAGAAAATCTTTTCTTTCTTTATCTTGCAAGAGTGTCTGCTGCTCTCTGTAAATCTGATTAAAATTTTTTTCAAAGGTCTTCATGATATCTGCCTTGTCAGTATATGTAGTATTGTTATAGTGTATTTCAGAAATTAACCTTGTTGATTTTGTCTGGTTGATAATATGAGCTAAAGCTTTCGAAGGGGTTTGAATATGATTTGCATATTTTACTAAATTTCTTTGTTCATAAAGTGACAGTTTTCTATTATGAAGTAGAAACAGTTCTTTCTGACACCTAAATAACTCAGTTTCTGTCTGTTCATTATAGTTCCTCATCAGATCTTGATGCAATACTTGAATTTTAGTTTCTAAATCTAATTGAGACTTATTTTGCAATTTTTTATAATAAGTAGCTTTTTGAATAAATAATCCTCTTAACTGCATTTTAATTGTAGCCCATTCTATATCTATTGGGTGTCTATTTTGGGAAATACTGTATAGTAATTGTTTAAGAATCTCCTTAACTTCCAATAATATATCCTCCTTGGTTAATAAGTATGGATTCAAGGACCAATTATACCCTCGAAGCCTCTTAGTATTCATATTATTACTGGTTAAGGTTAAGGTTATCTTTGAATGGTCTGAGAGTTGTCTGGCTTGATTAGAAACACTAGGGTCGGCTGAAATCAATACCTCTGAAATTAGAAAAAAATCAATTCTCGACCACATTTTATGACAGGTTGAGTAAAACGTAAAATGTTCTGCTTTCCCTTGTGAGTGTGTGTGTTTGAAAGGGTCAAACAGTTTGAAATCAGTTTTCAATTCATTCAATGCTACCATTGCCTGTTTATTGAATGCTTTAGAAGCACCCAACTTGTCTAATTTCGGATCTTGGTAAGAGTTCCAGTCACCACCCATCACTATATAGCAATTATTATATGACTGTAAAATGGAATAAATTGAAGTTATGAAATGATGTTGGTTAACATTGGGGGCATATATACAAACTAGTACTATAGGTTTATCATACCATTTGGATGTGAGAAGTACCAAACACCATCTACCCTCCTGATCCGTTTTCATATCCAAAATATCTCCCTGAAAGTGATTCTTAGTTATAATTGCCACTCCTGCACTGTTCGTAGTTCCTTCCACCGTCACAATCTTCCTAACCCATTTCTTATCTTTCACTGACACCCACTGGTCATTAGTCATATGTGTTTCTTGTAATAAAATACAACCTGCTGATGATTTAAGGAACAAGTGAAAGAACAGCTTTCTTTTCATGTTCTGGAGTCCTTTGACATTCCAAGATTCTATTATCCACATTTAAAAATCCTTAGAAATGTACATCGATGTCTACTCTTTTTAAGCAACCTTAGAATAACATAAGTTGGCTTGTCAACAAATATTTGGAAGCAAAACTGCCATCCCATCCCTACCCAGTGCCTACCCACTATTCCTTCGGACCAGGATGAACATAGGTTTTTCACATTACTGGAAACCATCTGAGTAACTAACCTACTAATTCTATTATTTAACAATAAAACCCCATGCAAAAAACCTACTACAACTACTACTATGTCTACAAAGCCTAATTCTGACATTCCTTACTAAACACTACTATAAGTAACTACAGCTCTGGTCATATTTTGGATATTCAAATGAACTAATTGCACCATAAAATTCTAATGTACTTCAATTCACTCTAACCTTATAAGCAGCAATAACATGTAACATTTTGTTTTGTTGATCTAAACAGAATTAAATATTAGTTAACATAGATAGGACATAATTATTTAACATTTCTCAACACCCTGCATTTACTGAATTAAATGAACTAATTATTTTAATCTACATTATTCCTCCCATGCCAACTAACATACTAACATATTAATAATAAAAATCAATGCAGTTCACAGTAAAACAAAAATGTCATTTTCACTTGTGATGAGCATTTATATCAGAGAGAGGAACAAAAGGGTTAAAAAAAAGAGCATAAAAAGAGCACAGCAGAAAGGAGAACAAAAAAGGAAAATGCTTTGTATTACACATTTAAAAGCAACTACCTATATAATCTTTGTTTATTAACTGCACAATATTTTAACCTGTTAATCTACTCATTGAGACAGAAAAAGAAAAAAAAAAAAAAGAGAAAAAAAGAAGATAAAAAAAAAAATAAGAAGCCACAGTACCTTATTCTGCCATTATACATTACAGTCTCCTTCTCTAATGCTCAATACATTTCCACAGCATTTACCTGCAACACTCTAACTTCAACCAACATCTTACAGTCGTTTTTTTTCTTCAAACTAAGTCCAAAAGGCTTTGTTTAACCTTTACAGGAGATCTTCTTACTTCCCAGGTAGTAGAACTGTAAAAACAGTCTAAGTCCTTTCCTTCACGCTCGCGACGGGGGACCGAATTCGCGAACGGACCTCCTGGTTGCGCCACAGTAAAAACGGTCCCTCGGCTTCCTCCAATACATTTCCTGTTGCCTCGTGGATTACAAATGCTCAGTACAGCCATAAAACTTCGTGGGAACTTCGTGTTGCAGCTGGAATTACGAAATAAGAAGATAAGAAGATGAATCATCAGGCCTGGAACAAGAAACAAAGCAGACAAAGGACTTTGAAGCCTCGGATTGTCGTAAATAGAGAATCCCATTCTCTCTGATGTTGCAGAAAGCCAGATGGACTGTTTACATTTCTGAAGATGGCAGAGCCTTAAAAAGCTTCAAAAAAGTAGGTCTTGCTTCTTTTTTTGTGCTTACAGAGTATTTAATGCCATCCACAGTAAAAATTAGGTTATTGGGATATTTCATTTGAAATCTGATATTTTTGTCAATCAGAAACTTACAATATGGAGCTAGCATTTGTCTAGATTGCCTTATTTGTGTTGGTAAATCCTGTGATATAGAGATTTTATTGTTTTGCCACATTATAAATCCACCAGATGTTTTTATAGTTAACAGTATTTTGCTTACGTCTTGATAGTTCAATATTTTAACATAAACAGGTCTGGGTATATTTGAAGCTTGAGATTCTCTGTATGCTCTATGAGCCCTTTCTATGACCATCTGTTTAACCTCCTCAGAGTCCTTGAGCAGAATTTCGACTATTTGTGTGATAGAAGTAATCAGATCATTATATTGAATGGATTCAGGAATCCCTCTGGTTATTATATTGTTGCGTCTAGATCTTGCTTCCAAGTCCAGAATTTTGCTTTGCATCGATTGAATGTCTGCCCCATGCATCTCTGTTCTTTTAGTAAGCATTATTATGTTGTCTTCATTTGCAGCTATTCTAGTTTCTGCTTTCTCCATTCTTTCAAGAATCCGGTTACATGTGTCACTAAATGAAAGCGTTTGAGATGTCAGCTCATTTAAAGCATCCTGTATGGGTAGCAATGCTGATTTTATTTCCTCCATTGTGACCTGTTGATCAGACTTTGATGCTATTCCTGTTTTTGCAGTCTCCTGTTGTTTAAAAGTTTTCTGTCTCTTATGGAAAGATTCTTTCTCTGGTGATTGCAAAACTGACAGCTTAGTTTTGGTAGTTGTAGTTTCCATATTTTTGTCCTCTTTAGACATTTCAAAACTCTGTAAGTAGATTTATTTCCCAAGGAAAAGTTACAGCAGTGAGATAAGTCAGTCCTTTGTTCAGTGCTCTGTTCAGAGTCAACCTGACAATCAGATCCAATCCTGCTACTAGCAAATATTTTTTCCAAATTTCTTTCCTCAAAAACAAAAGTGACTTCTGGTAGATTAGTAATTGCTGTCAATTAGTATCTTAACTCTAAGTATAACTCCACAGGGTTGATTTTTTTTCTCAGGTATTTGAAGAGCTGAAGTACTGTAGTGCTTATAGAACGGCAGCCATCTTTGAATCCCCATTATCTGCTCGTTGTGATTGCATATATTTTGCGTCATCAGTTAGGGGCGGATCTCGCGATTTTTTAGTGCACTGATTTCCCATTTTAATATTACGTAACCCTTTTCACCACGTGGTATTTTAGTTCGTTACACAGTTTATCTAGAATAACTGCCTACCTTATTCTGTTTCCCTGATCTCTGACAAAATATACAGTAATTTCCTTTTGTTCCTGATCTGTATAACAAATCTCTGACAATAACATTTACTGTAACCTAGTCCCTGATCTTAAAACAGAAAAAAGGCAAATATCTTCCTACCTGAGCCTCCTGGGTCAACCAGTTCGAGACCGCTCTTCGGCCGCAGATCAGAAAAGTGGCCAGCCTCTCAAAATGACAATTCAGTCGGAGGTATTTGTGTTTCAAGAAGAACCATTTTGGTAGCTTCTCCTGCGCAGTATTCGACCACCGGTACACTCTGATCTGTAGCTGTCGAGGGCTTCCGGTCAAGGAGGACCAAACTGTTAAATAAAAACAAATGATAACACACAGGAGGCTCAGATGCAAAAGTTTACTAGTGTACACCAGGAGGCAAAAAACCATACAAGTACAGAGTTTTGTCTGACATGATGTAGGAAATACACAATTTTATATAGTCATACATTCAAGCTGTGCCCACTTTACTGACGTGGTTAGTCACAGGGCACCTACATCACTATGGTCTACAATATTCTATTCATAAGAAAAAGCTGATGTTATACATTTTAAAAGTTTTCCCATGGGAATAATACAGCCTTGCAAAGCACCTGGTTAGTTATAATGTCTTTCTGTAAAATGTTATTCTTTCAAGGTTTCAGTCCTGCTCGAATACAATAGTCGGTTCAGTCTTGTAATATACTTCTTTGTTCTTCTTGCAACATTACTTTAGCAGCTGTGCTTTATCTCTGATAATGTTCACAAGGCCAGTTATCTCAGAGGAAGGAAGAAGGATTTTCAATGCTTTATACATTTAATTTTCCTGACCCAGCAGATAATCATTAGTGAAAAACATAAGCTTGCTGAGCTGGCTACTGCCAGGGTCAGAGTTCAAATACACTGCAGCTCCAAAGCTTTAAGCAATTACATGTAAAATCATTCTCATTGCCATATAGTAAATAGAATAAAATGCATTATATACTATTTGCTTTTAAACTAGCACTTTATACATGTTCAAATACATATTTTTCTAACAGATATGAAGTCTGAAACTCAAATGTCTATCATTATTTTCTAACTTCAATCATAGGTTCATAGGTTCGTAGGTACGAACTACGTTATTGGCCCTAGGGCCTATAAAAGCCTAGCCAAATGCACCCTGGCTTTTGCCACCCAAGAAAATTATTTTCCTGTGCCCCTGTCAAGCAGAGCCACAGAAGTGATCCCTGGGGTGAATTTCCTACCTCCCATTAATCTTTAAAGTTTTACTATTAATTTCCAGAAAACCACAGTTTTATGTAAAATGGACCAAAAATATGAGGCCAGAATCTGGACTTTCTGCGAACATCTGTACAGTTGAGATGTATATAGCAGCCCCTAACATTCATTCTCTGCAGTGTAGTTTCTGTGGCTGTATTTTAATAGGTTTTGGAATTTAAGGCAGAAGGCTACACAAAGGGTACACTATTGCTTTATAACTTGTTGGATAGATCCACCATCTTGGATTGGCTGATTACCATACAGTTTAGCTGCTTATATAGCAATTAGCATCTCACAATGTTTACTGTGTGTGGCTCTACACATTATGTAGAACTGCTTACTGAATACAAATTGGCACATGGTTTCAGTGAGCTATGTAGGGTTCACTGAATCCTGCCTGATTTTACATAAAGGGAAAATCATACTTTAAAATAAAAAGTCTATCTGTAAAGTAGCAAATCTTAACTGAAACAGGTGAAAATATGGAGAAGATAGAACTCCAATGACTAAAGCATGCAATTAATTTAGAAAACCTAGGTTTAGCATCAAGATCATATGTTATACTATAAGAAAGATATAACATGGCTGGCTTCAGAAAAGAAGAAAGAAAGAAGTATCACAGTAGTGTCTTCAGTGGTCCACATTTCTGTTCTAGAGTCACAAAATTCATTCAGAGAAATTCCTAGCCCACCTCTTAAACTTCAGAAGAACTTCTAGCTTAAGTTATGTTTTAGGGGACTAAAACAAAAGGCCAGCTAAGTCCAAAATAAAAAAAATAAAAGCAATGAATACGCAATAAATCCAAGAAAAAACAGAATCCAGCAGTCAGTTCCAACACAACAGCTCCAAAATTCCACAATTATTTTAAAACCCACTGTAAAACTTGTCAAAAAACAAACTGTTCAACATAACACTGAACAGTTGAGCACTTTTGTCTTAATGAATTGACATCATCAGAACCATCAGTCAAACTCATGCAGACCTATAAATAACATGTTTCACTCACACAGTATTGAAAACAGTTAGTGGTAGCTGTTGCATGAAAAAAGACACACCTACCAATACTCCTTCATTAACTGTAAGCATGTAAAACTGAGCTAAAATTGAAAACTACTTTATTTATCATCAGGGAATTGAACCCACGTCCCCCACATGGTAAACAGGAATAATCACCACTATACTACTTTCAAAACACACTTAAGCGCTACCAATAGTGAAATGATAAAATATACAAGAATAGCAAGTAATAAATAGATTTACAACTTGCTTGCTCGTTTCTGAAGTTCACTATGTAATGACACATTTTCATTCAAGCCTGGTGGATGTGTAGCATGCTCTCTGATAAACAAATCTACCACCTTTACCCTCTTTATTGATTGTCTGAAAAATCAGATCATTATAATCAGTCTCAATGAACTGACATTTAACAATCTATATTTCCTGGTGATGCTTGTAAATGCATCTATAGTGGTAATGAGCAGCTTCTACATTACATTCTTGATATTAAATTTGTTTCTGTACATAAAAGTAAGTACTATATCGTTCAATTTCCTCATGTCATCTTGGCACTGAAAAATGTCCCAGTTCTTCTGAATAATGCCTTTTATAGTTTTGACATCAACGGTGTAATGTAACACCATATTATGACTAGTGTCATGAGACACAGTGTAGCCACTGTTGAATAGGTAAGGATTATATTTGCTTAAATGAGGGTAGACATTTAACATTGTATGAGCATAAACAGATCTTGACAAAAATTTGTTTTGAGTCATTACAAGTGGATAATGTTTTTCTTGCTGAAAGTGTTAAGTGGCGCCATGTCCCAAAGAGACTAAGAATTTGGAAATATCCCCAGGGTGTAGAACTAAATTCAATTTTTTTATTCAGAACTGCTTGAGTGTTTTGATAGAACTGATCTTGAGTTAATATGAATGATTATTAAAGAGAATGAGAGGTGTTTAAGTAAACTCAAGGACTGTATTAACAAATTGGTATTTTCTATTACATTTGATTTATTTGTTAAATACAAATCTCAGTTTACTAGAGCTTTTAAGTCCACTGAAACAAAGTTGATGCCAGTTAAAAATTAAAAAGAAAAAAAGTTGGCATGTGACAGCAATGATTATAACAAGTCTGTTTACCCCCCCCCCCATCCTCCAATACATCATGGGTGATTAAGCAACAAAGACTCTCAGAGCAAAATCAAGATGTGGAGCAAATTGATTCTCAAGGAAAGGGCTTCACAAATGACAGTGACCCTTTAAATGATCCCCAGCCATGAAGATTGGAGAGGGTAGCCAGGAGACAGCTGACAAACCAACAGAGAGTGGAGAATTCTGGGGTTGGTACAGGAGATGGAAAAAGAACAATCAGTTGAATTACAACAGGAAATGGGAGAATTCCAACCAATGTTAAATCTTGGTATGTGCTCTAGTCCAGTTAATATAACCTTTTTTTATTTTAAAATTTATAATCGTACCAATATGCGAACTGAGTCAGCTCACCATCAACTATTTTTTAAAAGGATTTAATTTCATCTCCTCTAGTAAAGCAAAGATTGAGGATATTTTTCTTGATTTGAAAATGTTTAAGAGAAAGCTGAATTTTCAAATTTTATTTGAGGATAAGGATGAGGGGGCTGAACAGCCTGTGATATTGAGAAGAAAGAGCTTGGCTACCCCCCCCCCCCTTTACACCCTGTGATTAGTATGTTTGAGAGAATTTGTGAAAGGGACCTACGTGATTCCTTAGGTGAGTAAAGGCATTTTCACAATCTTACCATGCAGGATAGAGTAATATTGAATTCTATTAGATCTAGGGATGATATTATGTATGAAACCTGATAAGGGGGGATGTCATGTTATCATGGATACTCATGACTATTCCAGATGGATGCATATTCTACTGTTAAAACAATAATGTGTACAGTGCTGTCTCATTGAATGAGATTAATATTGCCTACAGAGGCATTAAGGTGATTCTTGATGAGTTTTTACTTTTTGATGTGATTTCTCAAGAGTTATATGACTATCTGAGGGTACCCTATACAATTATACGTAAAATGTTTGCATTCCAAAGATTAATTCTAAATTGGATGACCCACCATTAAGACAAATTGTTGCAGCAGGTGGGTCATGTACTGAACCATTGGCCAAGTACATAGATTTCATGCTTAAGAACATTTTGACAGACTTCCATCACATTGTGAAAGACTCCTGGGACTTGCTTGATGAACTTCGCTTAGTGAATGATATCAATCAATGTGCGTTCACCACTTGTGATATTAAAAGTTTATTTTCAGTTACTCCCTACGAAGAAGGTCAGTTGTGGTTTGAGGACATGATTTCCAGACATGGTAATATGACTTCAGTAGAAGTAGATCTCTTGCAAGAGTTGATGGAAATGGTTTTAAATAACTTTTTAACCTTTAATGGGGAATTTTTCAAGCTAAAGCTAGGTGTGGCTATGGGGGCTGCTTGCACCCCCATATTTGCAAACACAGTGCTCCTAAAATGTGAGTTGGATATGGTTTTTAAAATGCCCTCCTTTGAAAAATGTGTCAGGTACTTCAGATACCTGGACAATCTGCTTATTATTTGGAAGGGCAATTACGAACAGTTTGCTGATTTTTTTGAGAGAGCTGGAAGGACTTATAGACGTTTTGCAGTTCACTTATACAGTGAACAAGGACAAGGTGAATTTCTTAAACATTGAGATTTCATGGTATTTTGTAGCTGGATTTCAGACTAGAATTTACAGAAAACCTACATTCTGTAATTCTTTCCAATTTTTTACACGTTGTCATCCATTCCACAAAATGAGAGGGATCATGAAAAATCTTCTAGATTGACGTTCGATGACAACGAATGTCTAAGAGAGTTCGATTTTCTTAAAAAACATGCTTAAGGAACATGGATATCCTACTTATTTGTTGAACAAGCTTCATTATGAGATATGGGAAAAGAGGAAAGACATCTATGCCCCTATTATAAAATACAGTCTTTGAGGTGGCCAGGAATTTAACAGTGGCTACACTGTGTCTCATGACACTAGTCATAATATGGTGTTACATGACACCATTGATATCATAAATATAGAAGGCATTATTTGGAAGAAGTGGGACATTTTTCAGTCCCACGATGACACTAGGAAATTATGCAATATAGTACCTACTTTTACGTACATAAACAAATTTAATATTAAGAATTTATTGCAGTAGCCTCTCATTACCACTACAGATGCATTTACAAACATCACCAGGAAAGGTGGTAGATGTAAACAATGCCAGTTCATTGAGACTGATTATAATGATCTGATTTTTCACACACTCAATAAGGAGGGTAAAGGTGGTAGATTCAATTGTTAATCCCAGAGAGTAGTGTATTTTGCATGCTGTGTCCAATGCTCCACGTTTTACATAGGCAAAACGGACAATACTTTGAATAAAATAATCTACCAACATGTATATAGTATTCAACATGCTGATAGTAAGAGTGCTCTTGCCAAACATTCCAGGACCTGCGTTGATTTTACTGGTTTTACCTTTTCAGTTAATGAGCAGGTGGATGCATCAGCTTATGTGAGTGACTGGCATAATAGACTGCTGAACAGGGAAGTGCACTGGCAGCTCAAGCTAGATGCTACACATCCACCAGGCTAGAATGAAAATGTTTCATTACATAGTAAACTTAAGAAACAAGCAAGCAAGTTGTAAGTTTATTAATTGCTATTCTTGTATATTTTATCCTTTCACCATTTTTAGTGCTTGAGTGTTGTTCAAAAGTAGTACAGTAGTGATTATTCTTGCTCCCCATATGGGTGACCTGGGTTCAATTCCCTGATGATCAGTAAAGTGTTTTATCCATTTTAGCTCATTTTTTTATAACTTTCTGCTTCCAATTAATAATGGAGTATTAGTAGGTGTGTCTTTTTTGCATGCAATAGGTACCAGTGATTGTTTTTAATAGTTGTGTAAGTGAAAAATGTTATTTATAGGTTTGCATGACTTTGTTCTGATGATGTCACTTCATTAAGACAAAAGTGCTCAGCTGTTCAGTGTTCTGTTGAATAGTTTGTTTTTTGGCAATTTTTACAATGATTTTCAAAATAAATGTGGAATATTGAAGCCCTCTTGTTGGAAGTGACTGCTGGATTCTGTTTTTTCTAAAATTTCAGCTAAGATTAAGGGCATCAGCAACAATCATTTTATTCTCTGCTTTCTGCTTGGCAAGGCATAATATAAGACTGTAGTGAATCATTACATTTTACTTCTCTTCTGAATAGGCGCCACATTTCTAATTTGTACAAAAGCAATTTGAAAAGCCTCAGCTAACCTATCACCCATTACGAAGTGGAAACTTCTTTAAAAATGATGCCCTCAAGCAGGGGCAGACTGGAACAAGAATTAGACTCTGGCACCAACAAAACCACCAACCCGTTTTCACTACCCTTCTACTATCTGTTGACCCTGCCAGCTTACAGGCCAAGGATGTCAGAAAGATAATTTATATACGAGACTGCACCAAGATTTAACAAGTTCCCCCACGGTGGCGGTGCTGCGGTAGCATTGTCGCCTCCCAGTAAGACGCTGTCTGGTTCGATTCTCAGCTAGAGCATCTTCTGCGTGGAGACATGCGTGAATGGGCACACCTTCATTGAAGGTTGTGCATCAGGGCTGGTAACTCAGTACGTAAAAATCAACTACCGATCATTAGCGGACCGGAGTTCGCTGTGGCGACCCCTAACCGGGAAAAGCCGAAAGACACAACAACAACAACCAAGATTTAACAAGTATGTGGCCGATACTGCCAGGAAATAATTAAATACAGAAATTATCTGGTCAACCCGCCAGGAAAAAAGAAATAAATACAGAAAGTATCTGGCTAACCCTTTCAGAAAAAAATGCAGAAATTATCTGGTTGGCCTTGCCAGGATAAAATAAAATGAGAACATATCTTTGAACTTACCTTAAAGTTTAAACAGTAATCCATTTGGATCACAGATTTTCTCTTCTATGGTCACTCATCACTCATCTCGCCACTCTCTCCCTTGCAAATAAAGCATGAGAAGTGAACATGAGAGTAACAGGATTAATCAGCAGCTGCATCTCATACATACTCAGATTACGTGACAGGCTGCTGACTTCACAGTCTGGTCAGCATCCTATTTCCTCGGGTTAAAATCGCAATGACTTCTGGGTATCTGTATTGATGCCTGCAGTCTTCTCAATCCGGACTGTTTTTATAACAGTTTGGAGACAAAAAAGATAGACTTTTTTATGCATGCAGTTTAGAAGAGCACTGGCCCTTTTGGCATTCACCAGAACTGCCAGCTGCCCAGTCCACCCCTGCCCTCAAGCAAGTTTTCCTAACATGAGAAACTTTTTACTGAGTTGTATAAATTAATTTTCTGTACTTTTCACCTCTAATGCTCTCACTGTTTGATGAAGTCTAGGGGGAAAAAGGACACAGTCATCTCTACAAAACAGACTTACATTGTGGTGTGGACAAATCAAGGAAAGTACCTCAGCAACATCTGTAATTACAGATCCATTTCTTTCATGCATTTTGAAAAAAATGCTTATAAAAAGTTGGGTGCTAAGGTTATCAGTCTCCCTCTCAAGCTGATAATCATTCACTATGTTGGCTTCATCAAGGGCAGATCAAGCATGGACAAATGTAGTCCAGTTTTGATGGTTTTACACAGCACAGAAAGCAGTCTTCCCCAACACCAGCCATTCTGCTTGATACTGACTTTAACAAGGGCATTCATTTCAATCAAATGGGGCAATATGTGGAAATTTGCTACCCTCAGCTACAAGTGCTAAGTCTGACATCTCAGGCTGTTTTTCGCAGAGAAGTAACACTTATCGGGGCTGCTCACCTTCCCCATCCTTCCTTTGACTGCTGATAGAACTGTCAGCATCACATGTCTAGTAGGATAAGACAACTGAAGGAGGGTACTTTTCATTGGAATCCATGAACATTTTTTATATTTTCCATTGATCACACGGTACGCACTGCAAACTCGCAAGAAGCTCCATCACCGAGCATGCCCTATATGATGTTTCCCTTTATTTTATGGCTTAAAATGTGATCAGGACTGAGAACATTTCCAGCATATCCCTGACTGAACCTCCTTTCCAAAAAAAGTATGATTTCTCTTTGTTTGTGGCATTACTCTTCCCAAACTTTTATGTGCATGTTTTCGTCATTTTCTACAAAAATGCTAGACTGAAATTACAGACCCTTATGTAATAAAATATTCATTCCAGGTCCGTATTTTGCAAGATAATTAAATCTGCTCTTACTTGGCAGGAATCAGGCTGCTAATGAGATGGTTTTAGCAATTACATTTCATTTAACCTATCAGCCCTTTGTTATATACTAGTTCATGATTTCTCAAGATCAACAAAGTTTAGATGTGCTGGTAAGTGGACACAGGAGTGTACACATGTTCTGACCTTACATGCATATAAAGGAAGTTGACAATGGGCATATTGTAAAGCATGCTGCCTGATCTTTCAGTTTCAATAACTTTTCTTTCACTGGAATCCTTGCAACCTTCTCCTGTTGACCCATTCAAAAGACATTACTATTGCTCTTAGATAAATGCACACTGGAACATGTTCTGGTCCGCATGATCATTACCTGTTTCTTTTCTAAATGGTAATTTGCTAAATGCAGCACATAGTCTATTATGTTTATTCAATAAATGTATGCAAATTTCCAACCTGGCAGATCCAAACATTCCCTCTTAGGATCTCCACAATTTATGAATTGTGGGGTAATTGTAAATGTTGGCATATGTGGCAACATAAACACATAGTCAGTTTTCAAGATTTGTTCTACAAACTACTTGATGGAAAACATTATGTACTTCCTTTAACTGTATCTCTGGTAGTACCTGGAGCTGAGATAGTTTGGTATATTTTCTGTTTTACCCTGAAGAAGTCCACATTAAATTAAAATGGATGAAAGTTTTAAAACAGAGGTATGATTTTACTTCAGTGGTGATTTTACAGTATGTTTTCTGTTACTCGTTTTATCTTATTGGATTCCTTTGACAGTTTCAGTTATTGAGTTGTATTCTCCAAGCTAAGACTGTTATCCAGCAGTCTGAACTATGTCTTGGAAGAAAAGTCCACATTGATTGGAAAACAGGTAACTAACTTGTCAAAAATCAGGACTACCAAACATTATATAAGACTAAAGTCTAATAATCCTGCCTATATACAGCAACTGTTACAAGAGCAACCATATGGCCTCGTATGCAACCATACAAACCTCTTAGTACCCTTTATCTTGAAGACAGATACGATGTTAAGCTTAAGGAAAATCGGTTCCATTTTATTCTAGACAGTTACAGTTACTAGTTGCCAATACATAGTATCAAATATGTTTTTTGCAGATGCACTTGCTTGTGAGGGATGTCTTCCATAGTGTATGAAAGGTCCCAGGATTTTGGGAATGTCCAAAGGTGGCCCCTGTCTTGTTTGTACAGTTTGCATTTCCTGTAAGGTTCTGGGCAAACAGGTCCCGTGGGCAGTCAGATATTGACCTATAAAGCCTCACAACATTTTCCTCACATTGATAAAAGGTCAACAGCTGTGCATATTACATATGCTTGTGGTAAATATAATGTCAACAGCCAATGAAGAAAAAAAAACTCTGATGTCTTCAAGTGCAAACCATTATCAACAACATCCTATAGCACATTTAACACTCATAAGTCAAATGGACAATGTGTTCCTGAAGGCTTGAGATTTAAAAATACCCCTCCTGTTTAAGTGAGTTTAAGATTGTTTAAAATAGGTCAAGCCCACATTTGCAGGTTGTTTTAGTGCCAGATTTTTCATATAAATTGGAAAATATTAGTTAATGGGCAAAGTATTTTATGCAGCATGCAAACTTGGACTTAGGAATTCTAGTCAGGCCTTATCAATTTGCCAGCTTATGCTTTTACCAACAACAGCTCAGGTCAGTTTTATCTCCAGATTTACACTTCATTTTATACATTGTAAGTTTTATGTTTATACTGAGAATGGCTCCCATAGAAAGAGAGCACTAGCTGGAAGTTAGATTAAAGTGATTTTACAATATGAAGTAAAAATGCTTTACAAGGAACTTCAAGACAGGCAGACCAAAAAAATCAAAGCCTGCTATAAGCCTGATGCACTCAACCGATTGATGTCAATACTAAACTTAAGGTGAAGATGAGAGGCACGTTTAATCAAACACAATTAATTAATTATCCCTTTAACAGCTTTTGTTTAACAATAAACTGCTATGTCTTATTACAATTTCCCTGTAAAACATGTCCATTACTACTGTAGCCTCCTACAATGTGTTGTTGAATTTTTCTTTCAGAATTTCCCCTTGGCCTCCACTGAAAGTGGTCTCTCATGGCCCAGTCAGACTTTTCCAGTAAACCAATGCAAATTAATAAAGAAATAATACCTTCAACAAAATAATTAGGGTGGCCACGGTGGTGCAGTGGTTAGCGTTGCCACCTCACAGCAAGCGGTTCTCCAGTTCAATCCTCAGCTGGGGTGCCTTCTGTGTAGAATCTGCATGTCCTCCCTGTGGTCGCATGGGTTTTCTCCGGGTGCTCTGGTTTCCTCCCACATCCCAAATACATGCTGTAGGTGGATTGGACACACTAAATTGGCCCTAGGTGTGAGTGTGTGCATGTGTGTGCCTTCTGTGGAAGGTTGGGCGCCAGGCTGGCAACTCGACACTGTAAAACTCCACTGCCAATCATGAGCGGACAGGTGATCCGCTCTGGTGACCCCTAACTACAAAAAAGCCAGAAGAAGAACTTTCAGCAAAATAATCCATCACTACATTCAGAGTTACATAAATGTACCATGTCTGATTTGATTAAGCATCTCACAATTGTTAGAGGCAGAGGATTAAAGGTGTTGATAGGTGCTCACAGCATTCTTTAAAAACGGGAGTTAATAGCTAGCATTGTAATTGTTGGTGTGGCTCTGTTAATTACATATGACATGTCCCTTTCACTGCATCTCTGTTTTACTCTGCAAGCCAGAAACTTTCCATTCTGCCTTTTTAAGAGACCAGGCTAGAGATACAGCTATTTGCAAAGCATAAGTTGAAATAGGTCATAATGGATGTATTAAGTTTAATTTTAAATAATCCATTAGGAACTCAACCCACTGGTGAGTGAAATGACTACAGGCCAGTTTTAGTGGTGTGATGGTCAGCAGGCTTGAGGAAGGCAAAAGGAGGAAAAAATGAATTTAAGCTGCTGCTTGGGGATATAGCAGTATAGTATGGTTTATGGAAAACATGGTTTTCCAAATGTTCTGGCGCCTGATATCCTCTATAAGATGAGCACTTTTCATTGGTTTATAGTTTCATAGGAGATTACTAAACGAATGGCCCTAAAATACCTTTTAAAAGATCTCTTTTGATCACCACATTGCCACTGTGGTTAGAAAGTCCTTCTGTGTGGCACATCTCATTACTAAGGGTTTTGCATCCAGGAAGAAAGAGGTCATTGTCTCCCTCTACTCTTCCCTCATTAGGCCAATCGTCAAGTGCAATGCCTCATTTGGCATGTACCTCACTAGATACCTGCAACAACTGGAGAGGCCGCAAAAGTACCTCACAAAGAGGATCCTAGGCCTTAAACACTTGTCCTACATGGACAGACTAAAAAACTCCAACTATTCTCTGTCTCATATCACCTACTTAGAGGTGATCTCTCCTTGACTTACAAAGCCATGTCTGACCCAGCTCTGTTAGAAATGATACATCTAAAGAAATCCCAATCCCTCCACACCACACACTCCAGAGACTTCAACCTCATTACCACAATTAACTGAACACGCTGGAGTGACAGGTTCATAACCCAGAGACTGCCCATGCTATGGAACAGACTTCCCATACATGTCAAGCAGAGCACCTCGCTGACCCTCTTCAAAGGAAATCTTGATGAGTGGATGAGAAACAGAAAATTCACGCTGGGGATAAATCCAGTGGCTCTACTCGACAGAGTCACTGGGAATTAAGTTCAGGTGGCACTATGTCAGGGTAATCCTATAGCTAGGCTTGTAAAGGTCCTAGGGCCATTAGCCTAGTACACAGCTATGAACCTATGAGCTATGAACCTATAAGGCTAGCCATGTATTCCTATATATAAATGGCAGTATACATTACCTAATGGTATACCTTTGTGTTTAGGTGCTTAACCATTTACAAGCTGCCTCTGTTCCATAAGGAAACATTTATGAGGTCAGGGGTAAATTTTTGATTTTCCATCCATTAGTCCTAGTTACATTTGAATAAGGTGGGAGGTACATTCTTCTTTACATGGATGGAAATCTTGTTCCAAAGCAGGGGTAGTCGCTGAGACACATATCTGTCCCTCTAACGTTTTCTGCTTATGTTGCAAATTAGGTTTAGGTTCTTGGATGAGATATTTTTAATGCTTGTGACTTGTTGATGTGCAGTACGTCCCTCAGTAATGGATCAGGTGATACCCTATAACCCAGATGCAGATTATCTCTCACTTGTCTGTAGGAAACTGAACATTAATATAAGGCTTTGAGGTGGTCTGTGTATTCCATTGGTGCATATCCTGTATTCTTTTT
The DNA here is from genome assembly GCF_019279795.1 of Protopterus annectens. Taxonomy (NCBI): domain Eukaryota; kingdom Metazoa; phylum Chordata; order Ceratodontiformes; family Protopteridae; genus Protopterus; species Protopterus annectens. The sequence goes on from NC_056725.1 coordinate 336,320,378, forward strand.
GTAAGAAACCACTATGGCCATTTCATTTGTTGCATATACCTGGTAAGGTACATACCAAAAAAAAGCACTGTACTCTTTGATCAGTTAAATGAGGGCTGAGTACAGTGGGATAATGACATCATTGGATGCAGATGCCATACCCTTGCTAATGAGTTGCACAATATAGAATGATTTCCTTATAACAATAGCCACATGGTAGTCAAAGGCCAGGTTGCTGTCTATATATGTTCTCAAGTCCCTAACCAGTGGGTCAGCTCCTAGGTATGTTTTGTTTATGTGGTAATGCCCAGGTATTGCTGCTTTTCCAAAAGATACCATTATGCACTTTTTGCCATTTAATAATGGACCGTGTCTCTAGCAGCAGTTATTTGTTTTGGATGAACTCTCCTAGTGGATACTAGGATCTATAGAAGACTTTATAATTATGCCGAACTTGCAGGAATGCACAAGCACAGTCAGATAGAGGCCTTTAAAATTAGCTTTGACTTCTAAAAAATAGAAGCCAAAAAGTAATGGCACCACCACCATAAACCTGAAGAACTCCACCAGTGACTTGCTTATTTGTGGAGATACAGTCCCCTATTCTGACTTCCTTTGTCCTACCTGTGAGCCAGTTAGCTATCCAATGAGTTATATAGAGGCATACTACTCTTATCATGACTTTGTTGAGTATACCAGAATGAAGAATATTTTCGAATGCCTTAACCAGGTCAAGATACCAAGTGTGTACTGTTTTGTCTTTGTACCTTTGGTGACTTTCTTAAAGAAATCCACTAAGTTGAGCAGGCTTAATCCGCCTTTGACAAATTCAATCTGTGCTGGATCCAGTGTCAGAAAATGTCCTATATCTTTATTTATTATATCCATAATACTTTCCATAGCCTAACATATGACAATAGTCATTTTTATAGGTCTGTAATTACCCAGCTCAGTAGATGACCTGCCCTCATCCAGAGGGATAACTGTTGCATTCCTACATTTGTTAGGCATGAAGACAGTTTGTAGGCTAAGGTTAACCCTCCAGTACAGCTCTTTTGAGTGTGCACCTTTAACTCCCATCAGGTGTGGCTTGAACCTTTAAAAAATGAAGTTATCACCTTACACTTCGAACAAATACACATTGACAATGTTCAAATATCAATACAATTGTGATTGCCATCATGTATGCTTCAAGATAAAATATTTTGATAGCTTGTATGTAGCATGGTTTTGGAATTATTAATGCTAATATAAACAAGCCATATTTGATGCCTAGAAGCGCAGTAGGAGGTAACTGCAGAAATGCCAGGAGGCGCACTCAGCTGTAATGAGTGGAAATCCTAAAGAGCCAGACCGGTCATGTTTTATGCTATTCAGGAGGGAACCTAAGATATAATCAGGGTGCAGAGATGCAGTATTTTTTTGCTTTGGAGAACTCATTGAGGACCTGTTAGCTAATTATAGCAAGGGGGCCATGGACGAGGGTATCTCTTGGGAGGTGTTAGGGGGATAGAAGGGTGAAATCAAAGCTAAATTTATCAGCTAGTAGGTTTCTATACCCTCCATTTCCATATAGGTGATTTTGTTTGTAATTAGTTCCACACAGTTGTGTGTTATCTTTGAGGGTTTGTACATAGATGAAGAATGCTTTATGGTCATACCTTGCCTGCAAGGTGACCTTTAGCTCAAATTTGACTTTGATATATTTTGTAAGACTCCTGAGTTTTCTTTTTTTTTTTTTTTTTTTTTTTTGTGTGTCTTGCAGGGCATAACATTTTATAGATTTGGCCATGGTTTTCATTCATTTGTTATATAACTTGTTAATATTGGGATTCATCCAGGGTGGTATTTTCTTTGAGTTAGTCCTATGCTTATTTCAGTGAGTACAGCTGCCTCAATGCAGTTGTTTACATGATGGCATAAGATTTCTGTGAAGAGCTGCCCATAGGTGATGATGTTCCTGTGATCTGAGGAGGACTGAAATTTTACTAGGATGTCACTCAACAGTAGGTGGTTTGTTTTGGAATAATTTCTAAATCTATTAGAAATGGATGTGGCAGCAGGTATTAATTTGATATTAAAGGAGACAGCTTTATGATCTGAACTGATAAATCAGGAAATAACACTCACTGAGTGCAAAGTTTACCCACATTTGTGAGGATCAAGCCAAGGATGTTGGAACCCTGAGTGACTGCACGAACTAGCTGGTCCAGAGCATTTGTGTTGACAAAGTCCAGGAATCCCTGGGCCTCTGCAGTGGATGTTGTGTATGTTTCTTAGTTTATAGTGGGATAGTTTAAGTTCCACAGGACCATAGTGCTTTGCTTAATGCAGAGCAACTACAGTATATTTAATTATGTGTTACAGGTGTCCTGGATCATAGAGGAGGACCTGTAGCTTGCAATAGTATGGTATGGTGGTTTGTTTCTGGTGAATTGGACATGGACTAGTTCTAGAGGGTCATATTGCCTGACCAGTCTTGAGGTGTGACTGTTTTTAATGAATATTGAGACACCTCCACCTCTTGTCATGTCCAGTGCAGTAGCTGTGTTAAATGCATTGAATGCATTGTTGCTATGCACTGTTGTGGTGCTCTCTGTGGCTTTAAACCATGTCTGTGTAACTACACAGTTGTCTCCATTCTCCAGGGTAAGGAGAGCTTGCACTTTTTTAGCTGTAGTACTTTCTGGTTTCCGTGGTTTTGTGGTGCTGTATTAGAAGGTTTACTATGTTAGCATTGCCTAAAAAGACACTATGAGGGTGGACAAAGTTTTAGCCAATATTCAAAAGCCTAAAGGGGACAGGTGCAGACCATTCCTGATACTGGTTATGATTTTTGTAAAACTATGTTAGAGTTTTTGTGTGCTTTTCATTTTGTTAAGTAAAAAAGGAATTATGTATGTTATATGTAACTGAAGGTTTATTTGTTTGTTAAATATTGATCGGAAAATGAACATGAGAATTTTTGAGAAAGATTTACATTGTGGTCACCAAAGGTAGGCTTCAGATTTAGATATTTGATTGTTTGAGCATACCACAGAACAGTTTTACCAGAGAGAGAGAGAGAGAGAGAGAGAGAGATGGAGGTACATGGGCACATTGTATTATTAGATCAAAAAAGCTTTGGATAGTGTGAAACATGGGAGACTCTAGAGAAATGTAGTTGAAATATAGATGTATAATAGGTCTGCAGATTGTTTAAGAGGTTTACATAGCGTGGTGAGGAGAAATTATTTGAGCAATAGTTGATTGGGTAGATTTTTCTATGTTTTATGTATATGTATGTATGTATAAATATATGTATCTAAGAATGACTATTCAGCAAGCATGCCTGTATTTGCTTATTGCATATGTTGATATATTTATTTTGTTTTAGCAGAGTACACAGATGAGGTGTTTTTGTCTATGTCAGGAATACAAGAGTAGAAAGCTGTGGCTTATGCAGGTGATCTTTATGTGCTGGTTAAAAGCTGAGTTGATGTGTTGACAGTGTGTACTGATTGGGGAAAAAAGCACAGATTAAGGTAAATAAAAATAAGTCTGTGGGGGTTAGGAACAAGATGTTAGGATTGATAAATGAAAGTATGAAGGTTTGGGACTGGCATTTAGTACAAATGTCTATTAAACACAATCAAGTTTAATCATGATTATAAGAGAATATGGTGAGTTTTATTTTAGTTCTGGAATTTCAGTAGCATACTTAGGAAATTAAATTAGAGTTTCATGAAGGCATGGGCTGTTGCTGGGTTAGGAATCAAGTAGGAAGAGTTTTTTTTTTGTTAAGTTATATGCATTATGTATTCTTTTGTCTGCCATAGTCATAAAGAGGTTACTGTGAGTCTTTTATGGAAATATAGGTTTTGAAATTAAGTCTACAGATGAGTATAGTAGGCAGTACAGTGAAGGAAGTGGGTTGGTATCATGAACCCAGTGATGGCTTTATTTTCTCTTAGTAAATGAGTCAGCAGGTGCTGTGAGGGGATATTGACAATGAATGTGCCCACTGAAGAAGATGGACTGAGCAGATATATATGGTGTTTAATTAACAGCATGCTATGATAGTGAAGGGTTAAAGGAGAAAGTTCAAGAAGTGAGGGGGTGGTAAGAAAAACATTTATGTAAGTGTAATGAAAGTTTTTTTTTCAACTTTATAACATGAAATGTGAAATATGTAAAGCCAAGAAGTATGAGAGAAGTGATAATATTTAATAAATAGGAGACTTTGAAGTCCAAGAAAAAATTAACCTCATGGCAAATGAAAAATATTTCTGTGGTAGTGGGGTATTTATTATATTAGAATAAAATAGTTTGTAGGAGGTGTTTTATTTCTAATTATTTATATATATATATATATATATATAATATATATAATATATATTCTTTTTATGCATTCTTTTATGTATTTGCACCTGTGTTTGTGTTAGCTGTGTCTTTTCATTTTAAGAAATAATTCATTCATCGTCCTACCCATATTCTTTCAACTAAACAGTAATACTACAAAGCCATTCCAGTAATCCTAACTATATGCTTTCAATCCTCTTTGTGAAGAAGTTGTTTCTCCGACCCACTGAATAGATATTTCATGCAAATATGATACATGTGAGGTCATTTTTCTCCAGTCCACCTTTCCTGGTAAAGATGTTCCAATCATATTACCCTGACATAATTATGGGGTGGGGGGGGGTGTTCACACAATGGTTAGGTCTTCACCTCACAGATATAAGGTACAGGGTTTGATTCTTAGCTCTAGCTATTAGCTAGGCTTGCAATAGTCTGCAGACTGACAGCCTAGCATGAACTTATGTGCACCCTTATCCTGTCCACCATTATGGCATTTAATGAGAAGTGTTTAAATTTCCCTCTTCCCTAGTCATATCCCTTCCTCTCCATCCTAATGATTTTTTTTGTTGTTGTTTCCACTGATTTCTTTCCAACAGTCTCAAGTCGCATTCCTTTTATGGGTTCCACAACTGCACACAGTACTAAAAAGGTGAGGTCTGACAAAAGCACTGTTGAGTGGAACCACTTCCTTTTTTGTTTATGTAGTCTACCCTGCTGAGGATACATTGTAGCATTCTACTTGTTTCTACCATTTTGTTCCTGGTGGCCCAGTTTAGGTAAAATCAACACTCTGTTTCCTTTTTCTTGGCATCATTTCCGCATGACAAAGTCATTATACTACATGAAGAAGCTGTGGTCCTCTTACAGTATTTTGCATTTGCTTATACTGAACCACAGCTGCCACCTTTTTGCCTCTGATCAAACTTTATAAATACTTCTCTAGACTCTCCTCGTCATCCTCCTCTGTTGCAGGTACCTCTGTATCATCAGAAAAAAAAAAGGCTGACCTTGTTACTTCTTTCCATGGTTATCTCTAAGACAAAAACAATAAGAGAAATGGACCTGGGCAGAAACTATAAAACCCCATTAACAATGTTCCTAATTGTTGACATTGTCCTAGTTGCCACAATTGTCTTGTTTTATTATTCAAACATTCAGCAATCCATTTTATTGGTCTTGATCCTTCAGCCAACCACTTTTAGTTTTCCCCTCACCCTGCTCCCTGGGACTGAGTTAAAGGCCTTGCTGAACTACATGGTGACTCAGTCTTCTGTTACTCCCCTGCTGAGTTCTCTTAATCCAGTTATAATAATGTAGGTGAGGTGTGATTTACAAATCCTTCTGGATTTGAAGCCATATTGGCTTTTGGCCGGGACACTGCTCATCTTTAAAAACTATACTAGCCATCCTGTCAGGATTATATGTGTGACTTTCCAGTACCACACCCAAAAAGTCAGCAGGTCAGCATTTCCCAGGTTTTACCTGCTGCCAAATTTGTACAAGGGTACCACCACTCGTAGCTTACAGTCCTAAGGCACTTCTGCTGTAACCAGCTATCTCTTCAAGATCACTGTCAGAGGATTGGCCAGTACTCTGAAAATGTTTCTGATTACCTTAGCAGACAATCCATTTTGTCTATGTGCTTCATACACAATAGTGACAGGTGGGTCATCCCCCCTCTCTATCTATTCTTTTGCTTGTTCACTGTATTCCTGTTGTACTTTACCTGCCTTATAGCATGGCACACTCTCATTGGCTTCCTTTATGAAGATTGAAGCTAAGTATTTAATCAGTACCTTTACCTTTAGACATCTTTTATGATATCCTTTTATGAGTTGTATCTGATCTTTGCTTAGCATGGCCAGGTATGTCCTTAATTTATGCCTTTTTGATATGCACTAAAACATCTTTGTTTCCTTTCTTTATCCCTTCTGTCAACTCCCTTTCAGTTTCCTTATGCCCTTCTTATATGTGTTGCAATAATGCTAACTTTCTTTTACTGTTTCTTTATCCTCTGCCCTCTCCCTCCTTCTCTGCACCTCTTGGAAGCTCTATCTTTCACCCTAACTGCTAGCCTCACATTCTTTTGCAGCCATATTAGGCTTCTCCTCTTTTTGACCTTATGCCTCTTTCTGACTCCATCATCAATAGCACTGATTATTCCATTCCTGACCATTATCTATACATTGCTTACTCCGCCTTGGTTTCCAAATGCACTGTTGACCCTATCTCCTAGCTCTCCATAAGCTTATTATTTTCCCTCTCCACCTGCTTCTGCTGATCTCTCTACTACTATGTTCTTAAAGTGGGTTTTCCTCCCCTTCATCCTACTCATCAACTGTGCCAAGTTTTCTCCTGCTCTATGATTGCTGCCGACTTATGCAGGAACATACATGGCTCCACCTCTTTTTCTTCCATTGAGCCACTGCCTGCCACAATCTCTGAGTGCTTAACCTCAGTTTCCTTCCTCTTGTCATCTCTTTACTATCTACCTTTGCTACCATCTCCTTTTTCATTAGTAGATGAGACATCACTCCAGTTGCCTGAACCTCTTTGGCAGACACTGCCAATACACTGCCATCGTCTGCCTGCCTCTCTCCCTGTTAACTTTCTGACCCCATTTTGTTCCTGGCTTCATGTTGTTCCTCCTTTATGGCCCTACTCTGTCTATTCTTAAATGAATAACCAACCATCCACTAACTGTTGCTCCTCTGAAGCTACTGCAGAATCCTACACAGCCCAAATAATCTGCCATCAAGGTTACTGTCTTACATCCTAATCACGTTATCTACTTCTCACCCTCACTGAACTGCTGCTTCTATACTTTCCCATTTGTATCTCACTCTCAGCCACATAGTCCCTGTTGTCTTATCTGTCCTGCTTACCAAATTTATATTTACTCTGCATACTGAGGAATGATATTATTTTTTCAGTTAATCAATAATATAGAAACAACAATTAACTATCTGTCATTGCAGAGCTTGGTAATCGACAAAAATTTAATCTAATGAAGTAAAACTTTTTTAGCTATCATGCGGCATTTTTTCAGTTGTCAGTAAAAACCTCAGTCTGAGAGAAAGAGAAGCAAATATTTTGATCCAGACTTCTGTTTTCTAGTTAAAATGTGCTGCTGTAGAGACAATCTGCAAAACAAAATGCTATCACTTATGACAGGTGCAACATGCACATTGATGTAAACATACAATATTGGTAGAGACGGGAAGGCTGACTCATTAGAGATTAGAGTGGTATTTCTGTTTTTTCCTTTGGCATTTTAAACACCTGCATTTGGCTCAGTGTGAAGGAAAAAATATATTAAAGAAAAAAATAAAAGAAGAAGAAAACATGAGTGCTAGCCAAGTTTCCTTTTGCAGGACTTTATTTTTACTTGTTCAACTTATAATATAGGCATCATGAGAACATACATGCCTAGATTTCTCTGTAAACAAAGCCTGAAACAGTCAAAACTTTCCTTCTGCAGCTGTGTTATAATTATCATAAAATGATTACCATACATTTTTAATACAATACACAGTAAGATTAGGTCTTGTCAGTTAACCAGTCAAACATGTATAGGAAGGAAATTGCTCACAATCTCTGCTGCATATGAAGCTGCCCACACTGCATATAGCCTCCAAAACAGACCAAGTGATATTTCCCATGGGGCCGAACATTTAGTGAGAAGTGCTACTGATTTTAATGCACTGAAAGAAAAGATGCCAGCCATGTAGCCACTTAGTCATATAAAAGAGCAAGTAGTAACTTTCCACGGTGGGCAATGATTATTTTTTTCTTTCATAGTCTGTCATTTTTCAGTAAATATGTTCTGAAGTGCTGGTGGCTCAGTTTTCACACTATTCTATTGAGAAAGTGAGAGACAGAGAGAAAAAATAAATATGCTTTACTTTATTTTCCAGTTGAACAAATGCATTTGTAACACAAAGCTTCTTTTTACATCATCAAAGAAATTATGAATGCATTAAGAGAAAAAAAGGAAACCTAGGCATAACAAGAAAAGCCATCAGCAAGAATTTGGTTGCATTGCTCTGTTTTGTTGTTTTTCACATATGAGGTGCTTTCTCTATCCTGTCATCTGAGGATATGTACTGAATTTATATTCTCAGCTTATGCGCTACTTGTGTACATTTAGAGGAAGTATCTTGCCATTCTAATATGCATAACATTTTAATTAAATGACAAAATGAAAAACGTCCCTTAAATCCTGATGATTTCTGCATGATGTCAGCAAGTGAGGAAAACAAAATCTAAAAGATATTTGCTCAGAGCACTTGAGCAAGTTATTCTTCACATTTGAATGTTTCTTCCCCCACTAGCTTTGAAAATAAATATAACATGCTGTCTGATGCTGCTTAGATCCATTCAATTTCTTTTGAATTGCATGCAGGGCTATGGAGTGCCACTTATGAGAAAATGACATGGCTTCTTGAAACAAAACTTCCTTAGCTGTCTTGTGTAGATGTGTGTCTTTCTGTCTGTGTGACACACAGTAATGCTATGGCAGCCATTTATCTAATTGCTGCGCAACTTACTGTAGGCAGGTTTATATGACAACTATGTTAGCAAATGAAGCTGATAATCTAGTACTGGCAGTATATTTAATTTTGCTGATTTTTCTACAGACAGTCCACTTATTACTGGCATATATTATGGAAATTCCAAGTCTCATTAGGTACCATTGTGAACCTTCTAAAGACATTGCTGTATATGTAAAACTATGGGTTGTGCCTGATTCTGCACTCTGTTTATTAAACACACCTAACCATGTTTCCCTTAGACAGTAGCATTTAAGTTCATGAGAGTCACTGGTAGTTTTGATTATCTTAATGAATCAAAGATACTAGACTGATCCAGACAGATGCTCCTCTGCCCTTTCCCAGAAACACTTTCCTCATGATTTGGGCTTCAGTTGTTAGCAAGTGTGTCTGATTTATGATATGGTTTACTGCAGTGCAGTGTATCTGAAAAAAGATCCTGCATTTATGGATAACCGTTTTTCTACCTTACAGCACGTGATTCTGCAGTTCAGTTAATAGCTTGACTAACTCTGTTGTGCACTCTGTATATTCTCTTTACACAATGCAAGCTTGTTCTGATGTATCAGTTTTCTACTATAGTCCAAAAACATGACTTAGTGTGTGTGTGTGTGTGTGTGTGTGTGTGTGCGTGTGCGTGTGCGTGTGTGCGTGTGCGCGTGTGCGCGTGTGTGTGTGTGTGTGTGTGTATGTGTTCCTCGCTTTCTTTAAATCTAATGTAGGCAAATGGATGGTAACTGTAAATTCACCCTGTTCTAACTCTTAGTCTCTTACAGACAGGTTAATTACATAAACAGCAGGTGCTAAGCTCTTAAAGGTCTTCAAGACTGTTTGCTTATTATAGATCTATGAATTTGGAAATGTGTAAACTGTGACATATTTTTAATATTCCTACTGATACTTAGCTGACAGAACTAGAAAGATACCAGTGTCAGGCACCAGGTTAATAAAAAGAGTTGCTGAAAGAAAGATACATTATGTCTGAGACTTTGGTCCATGTAGAAGTGAAGAAATTAGTATTTATGTATATCAAGAGTTTTGAAAATTAGCAAATGTTGTATATTTTTCGCCATAATGTATATAATGAGTTTGATGCACATGTCCCATTACTCCAGCAAAACATTTGTGGGAGAAAGCAGTGAAAGCATATCGGCCTGAATTATTGCACATGAACAGAATTTCAGATACTTTTTTTTCATAAATATACTTTATAAAATCTGAAACATTATCACAGCCATATGACTGCTGATAATTTGAAACTAATTGGATAGCATTGTAAGGTACTACTAGGAAACCATCATCATTGCAAGATACTTATCACTGATATATGTCTTCTATCTAGATTAGCTGTTGGCATGAAGTATGTTTCATATGTCAAATTATGAGAAATAGAAATATGTTTCTATCTCTGAATTATCCTATAAGGTGCAACATGCCTGGTAATGCCTCATTGTGAAGCTGAAATATGGGCAGATAATTTTGCTGTTGATACTAAGTATTATTAGTAAGATGTTGCCACTGGATTAAGTATAAAAATACATAAATTCAATAACGTTCACTGGTTATAAAAAGAACAACAGATGCAAAACCTGTATGTATTTACAATGTTTGTGTTTATACTTTTTGCGAGGCCATTAAAGTTCAAGAATTATGAAGCCTTAAGAATATTTTTCTAGAAAAGGATGTTTTGAAACTCAGCTCAGAATTCACCATAGCTCCTGTGGAGGGAGTTATTAGGTGGCATGCCTGAGTACTGTGCAGTAAATAAGTTAAAGATCTCTACTATGTTTCTCTTAATTATATTCTCATTAGATCACAAGCGACTTCTAGTAGGATTCCATCCCACAAACATTCTAATGTTTAAGGTTCTTGAATGGCACTGCAAAGTTCACCTTTTGAATGTTTTCATAGTTAGCTCTTGTTTGACTGCCTTACTAGTCACCAGGCCTAGACAGAAGAGATCACTTAAGGTTAATCATTTGTGAACTGAGGGGTTGGAGCTAGGAACTAAACCTTCTATTTAAGGGGTAAAATAAAACATTTCAGAGCTTTATTGGAAAGGCTCACCCAGACTCTGCTAGACTTTGCTGTGAGGGAAAGGTTGGTTTGCTTTTTATTTGTTGTATTTTGTATTAGTTTATTGCCTTTTTATATTTTTAGTGCTGTGATTTGTTTTCTTTACCTTGCATTTTGCTTGTGTTTGGCTTTTAACTGCATATTAAAACTTCAAAAGACCCCACAGCTCTGTCTCTTGTGAGTCAAGCAGAAATTTTCTCCACCCACCCCTTCGACCCTGTTACTGTCATGTTCTTAAATACCACTGTCTTTCTAGTTGCCTGCCTCTTATGTTAATTTGACCATACATCTAATTTCCTCTCTGCTTTCACTGGCTTGTGTGAGTAAATTATCATTTTGTGAAATCACTCCCCTTCAACTATTTAAATTTATTGGCCATTCTACTGTATTCCATAGTACCGGAATACAAAAGTGATCACCCCCTTTCAATCTATCTTGCTGTTTTAAAAATAGTGACTCTCCACTAAAACTTAACTTTTTAGACAGGTAAAACTTAAGTTACCTACTTTCACATCTAACTTATCTAGTGCACACTGCAGTGTTTAGGATAAACCATTTTTTTTTTCATCTTACCTTTAAGCATCCCTGTGACTAGCACTTGCTCTAATACCTGCTGGAAAGCAGTAGGGAGCCTTAAACTGATACAAGCACTCAACTCTCCTTATTAATAAGGAGAAATTGATCATAGACACTAAACAGCCTATAATTGCAAAGTACCTTGCTAAGGTAAGGGAAACAGCTTCTGTACTTTTCAAAAAAAAAGCACCAAATCAGGCATGTCCAAGGGTCAGCTTCCGTTGATTTCTCCTGTCTACCTGGTGAATCTGGGCATACTGGGGCAATGCAGCAATTGCCTCATGTACACAGACAGCCCTCTCCTCCTACCACCCAACACTACAACCTGTGAGAGATGTACTTACATAGCCAAACTGGAAGCAAAGCTCTCTCCACCCAAGATTGTGCTAGACAGTCAAGAGGAGAAGGTTAACACCCGCACTACACCTCAAGCAACACATAGCCCTTCTAAACTCACACCACTAACACCCACACATAGCAACACTAAATCCACATATGCAGAGGCCCTTAACTGTAACCTGCCCAAGCAACAAGGACCTCCAAAGCTGAAATGCAAACAAACACCAATCACAACCAAAGTGTCACATAGCTCACAACACCAGTGTGCCACCCAGCAACAGCCCCTAAGGCAAGACAACATACCTAACACTTTAGTCATAGGTGACTCTATAGTCCGACACACTGATGTCCCACTCACCAGGCTGAACAAGGAGAAAATTACAGTGAGCTGCCTGTCAGGTGCCAGGATCCGCCACATAACTCATGCACTCAAGTCACTCCACAACAAGTATAAATATGACTCTGTCATTGCCCATGTTGGACTGAATGACTTGAGACGTACCTCCCTGGACTACATGAAAAGAGAAATGGAAGACCTCTCGGATCATGTGGCCAAGGCAGGTATGACCCTAGCCCTGAGTAGCATCCTGCCTTCACTCAGAATGATACCACAATATAAGGACAAAATGAGTGACTTCAACAATTAGCTAAGCTTCTGGTGTCATTCAAAGGGGATCCAGTATATGTCTGCCTGGGACAACATGATCAACAGACCACGATGCTTTGACAGAGATGGTCTGCACCTGTCGCCCCATGGGATTCAGGTTAATGGCAAAGGCTCTTGCCACCCCTATAGTGCCTTTTTTTAGGCAAAAGTCAAAGGGCAAAACCACCACTGTAACAGGTACAAGCATGCAAAATCTACTCAATGCTAGAAGCCTAAACCTCAAAATGCACTCTCTCGAGGCACTCCTAAAAATGGAGAACTTCGATATCTGTGCAGTAACTGAGACCTGGTTTAAGGCTCCAGAGAGCACCCTTGCAATACCAGGCTACAACTCTTACCACACTTTTCGGCCACCAAACCAGGATCTAAACACTAAAGGTGGAAGAGTGTCCATATTCACCAAGGATATTCACACGACCAGGTTAGTTGCCCAACACAATGTGTCTGAAATTCTCCCGGTGCAACTAACACTAGGTAAGACTGCAGTTCAAATTGTAGCTTGCTACAGATCCCCCACCATGCCCCAAGATTCTCACTACACCTTTCTAAACATACTGGAAAATATTAAGATACAACTACCCTGCCATTAACTGTGCAAACTACTCGTGTACCAACACCTTTGCCCAATGTTTCTTGGAATTCATAAATTCCAATGCCCTGGATCAACTAATCCATAGTCCCACCAGGGGCTCCAATATCCTAGACCTGGTCATTACCAACATGGGAAATTGATGCTCCACACCTATGGTCACCCCCTTGTTGGTCAGGTCAGACCATAAGCTAATCACCCTTAACATCCACATCTTGTCCCCACCTCCCAGTAAGGAAACCTCTGTAAAAATACTTATCCAAAGCCAACTTTATGCTACTCAAGTCAGAAGTTACAAACTTTATGGCACCCATGCAGACAAGAACTGAAAGTTCGACTGCTGAGTCCTATACTAAGGCACTGTATGAGCACATCCACTCATGCATGAATCATGCCATCCCATATAGAACCAAGATGCCCTCCTCCACAAAAAGGAAGCCAATCTGGTGGTCACCTGCCATAAACAAACTTTACAACAAAAGGAAGAAACTGTTGCAGAAAAGAGGAAAATCCCAGGATGCAAAAAACTCCCTTACCAGCCTCAGTAAGAAGCTGAGATCCCTCATAAAATCCTCCAAAGCTAGTTACAAAAATAAACTTGCCCAAGATTCCAAAGACAATCACAAGGCATTCTATAACTATGTCAAGAATCTAAATGGCAATGGTCAGATCTGCTCTGAGTACAACAGAATGGCATTAAATATACTGATCCCAAGGATATTACCAATATCCTGGCAAATCGATTCAGTGCCAACTTCACCCCCTCTCACCCCCTAAATAGCCCAACTCAATACTGGAAGATTGCCAATTTCCGGTAATAATGGCCACACAGGTACAAATCGCACTCTCTAAAGCTAAGAATACAGCATCCATGGGACCAGATGACATCCCGGGCTGTGTACTACATGAACTACAGTATGAACTGGCACCTCACCTAAGTGTCATGTTTAATCATACCCTCACCTCAGGCTTCATGCTCACTGAGTGGCGCAGAGCTACAGTTATCCCACTCCACAAAGGGGGATCCACCTTGGATCCCAGGAACTACCACCCCATCAGTCTGACGAGCCTGATCTGCAAGGCCATGGAAAGTATTATCATGGAACTTATAAACAAAGATATTGGCAACCTTAAAACACTGGACCCCACCCAGTTTGGGTTCATGAAGGGCCGATCTTGTGTCCTGAATCTGATTGACTTCTTCAAATCAGTCTCCAGAGCTGTGGATGAGGGTAAGGCAGTCCACACAGCCTATCTGGACCTTGCCAAGGCCTTTGACACCATCCCCCACTCTGGAATCATAGATAAACTTACGAAGTGGGCATTAATCCCTATGTCACTCAAGGGGTTGCCAACTGGCTTACTGACAGAACCTACACTGTAAAAGTAGCTGACTCCAAATCCATCTTCAGACAAGTGACAAGTGGAGTACCTCAGAGTTCAGTCCTTGGACCTCTCTTGTTTGTCATGTACTTCTCTGAAGTACAGGCCAACACTAAGGGACTCTGGTTAATAAAGTTTGTAGATTACTGCAAACTGGGAGCCATTATTGAATCCCCAAATGATGTCAATACTCTACAAAAGGGCCTTACAGAAACAGATGCTTGGTGCCAGAGCCATGGGCTCAAGCTCAATGCCAAGAAATGTATAGTTATCCCCTTTGGGAAAAAACACATACCTGTGAATTACCACATACGTGACAGTACACTAAACACTGAAAGTGTGACAAGAGATTTAGGGATACAGGTGGACAGTGGTCTCACCTTCAATACCCGTACTGCCACAACAGTCAGGAAATCCTTCTATGTGGCACACCTCATCACTAAGGGCTTTTCATCCAGAAAAAAGGAGGTCATTGTCCCACTGTACTCATCCCTCATTAGACCCATTATCGAATACAACGCCCCATTTGGTATGCACCTCTCAAGACATCTGCAACAACTGGAAAGGCCACAGAAATACCTCACTAAAAGAATCACATGCCTAAAGCAGATGCCCTATGCTGACCACCTTAAAAAACTCCAGCTATACTCTGTCACATATCGTCTACTCCGAGGCGATTTCTGCTTAACATACACAGCCATGTCAAACCCAGAGCTGTTGGACATGCTACACTTAAAGAAATCCCAATCCCTCAGAGCCACACGCTCCAGGGATCTAAGCCTTGTCATCACAATAAACAAAACATGCTGGATGAATAGGTTCCTGACCCAGAGACTCCCCAGACTCTGGAATAGACTACCCATACATGTCAAGCAGAGCACCTCTTTGGCCCTCTTCAAAAGTAACCTTGATGACAGGAAGGGAGAAAGGAAATTCACCCCAGGGATCACGTCAGTCACCCTGCTAGACAGGGGTCCAGGGAAGTAAATAGTGTGGGAAGAAATATCCAGGGAATTGTTATGGCTAGGATTGTATAGGCCCTAAGGCCAATAGCCTAGTACCAACCTATGAACCTATAAACCTGTCAGAAAGCCCCAGCACTGGTAGTCCAGTATTGTAATCCAACCAGAGAATATATATTTTTTAGTAAAATACTGTCATCATATCTATAATTATATTCTAGTTCTCTGATTCTTAACTAACTCATATATTAAGCATTCAATTCTACTACACTGAAACTTTAGTTTTTGGGGCAGTAACTCAACATTCCGTCCCCTGTGATGTATAACAAAACACACATGACTTCCTCTTCTACAGAACTCAGCCTACTTTCTTAGCTGCATCTTTCTGCCTTAAAATGTCATTGAACTAAATATCTTGTTTACCATTTCTGTCCTTTTTATCTAAAAATATGCTTTAATATTTGTTTCAGCTTTTCCCACATTCTCTGTCTGCACCTTTCACCTATAAAATGGTGTCTTCAAGTTACTTCAGTTTTCTTAAATATATCTTTCAGTTCAAGGTTTGAGAGATCATTCTTGGTACTATACTGTAGTATTTGGTACTATACTGTAGCATCAGCCCTTCTATACATCTTATCCTTTCTGCTGACGACCTATCTTAATGGTTGAGTTCCCACTGAGACTGCTCATTGTAAAATGATCTTCAAAAAGTAACGGAGTGCAGTCAGACATTTCCCTGACTAAAATCTCAGTTTACTGATTTCTTTAACCACCAAGCTCCTCTTTACCAAGTTATCCAATGTCTCTAGCTTATTTAAATGGATATATGGATAAGGTAAATCCTACCCCTTTACCCCATAGCTTCCTTTTTAATACTACAATCTCATAATCCCAGAGCAATATTTTTTAGATGATTTGACAATGTGAGAAAGTTTTCCTAATCTCAGATAGCTTATCATAACTTGAGTCCATGACTGCAATAATTGTCCCTCCAATTATCTGCAACTGCTGTACTTTCACATATTATAAAGCTTCCTAGTGAAGTCCTGCAGCACTTCTTCTTTTTCCTGTCTTCATTGGGCCCATAGAAATTGTCCAGCCCTAGGCCTGCTGCTGCACTACTAATTTTACTGGAACACATCTTCTAGACTTAACCTGGATTGTGTATAATGCTTGACTGCCAAAGGATTTTCTTAGAAACATTGCTACCCCCCTTCTTTCCACCTTTGCTTAAGGCAATCAGCCTCTGGAACTTCATGCCCCTTCTATGGCAGTTTGTTTGTTTTCATTAATCCTTCTCTTCAATGGAAGCTTGTCTCAAAAACTCACATCTCATCCTGAACCCAGCTAAAAAATTGAACTATTACTCTTCACTTCCAACTCTCTCTTCTCTCAAAAAATACATTTATATGTTGTCATCCAACAAGATCAATATAGAATTGGTATCCCACACCACAGTACTGTGATTATAGATGACCAATTGAAATTTGATCTTTGTCTTCATTAAGCTTTAAAGAAGACACAACAAAACCTAGGCTACCTCTATAGAGTAAGACAATAGCTTACTGACTCTTTTAGACAAAACATAGACACTTATTTTCTACTTTCCACCCTATTATATATCTCCCATCCTAACCAATTTCAATTCTCTCTATCAGCTTAACTAGAACAATGTTGCAATAAACTAGACAAATTCGCAATGAACCAACAGTATCAATCACATCACTACCTGTCTCTAAAACAACTAAACTGCCTCAAACTAAATAATTTCTTATTGTATTTACAATTAATTACAGCTGTCAAAATACACGACCCTAAAAAATTCCCATCTCCTCCCATACCTCTCAACTGACCAGATTTTTGGCTCATATTTTTGATCGGTTCCTCATAAAATTGGTGGGTTTTTTTGGCAAATCACTTGGATGATCTGAGGACTGAAGTCATTTAATAATAATAATAATATACATTTGAGTTTCATAATTCAAATCCTTCAGAAATTTATGTTAAAACAAGCCTTGTTACTCTAGCAACTTTCTAAGTTTACAAGATTAATATTTAAAATGCGCCCTTATTTCTGTGTATTTGTCACCCAATTTTGTGGGACCTTCTCCAGATTTCTTGCACTAAAACATTGGCAGGTATACTCCTCACTCTGTTATTCAGTCTTACACTACAAAGACACCTCAACACTTAGGTTCATAGGTTCATAGGTTCATACTAGGCTATCTTCCCTAGGGCATTTGTAAGCTTAGCCAGAGTGTGTGTGGCTTTCACCACCCCTTAGGATGAGAATACTATACCCATTAGTTTGCTGTGCCTCTGTCCAGCAGTGATACAGAGATGATTCCCGGGGTAAACCTACGATCTCCCATCCACTCGTCAAGATTTCTCTTGAACAGAGTCAGTGAGGGGCTCTGCCTCACATGGACTGGGATTCTGTTCCATAGTGTAGGGAGTCTCTGGGTGATGAATCTGTCCCTCCAGCACGTCCTATTTATATCCGTGTTGAGGTTTAACTCTCTTGCTCTCGTGGCTCTGGTGGATTTGGATTTTTTGAGGTGGAGCATTTCCATTAATTCCGGGTTGGGCATGGCCTTGTATGTCAGGCACAGATCACCTCCGAGCAGACGGTATGCGACTGAATAGAGCTGGAGTTTCTAGAGTCGGGCATCGTATGACATATGTTTGAGCCCCTTTATCCTTTTGGTGAGGAACTTTTGGGGTCTTTCCAACTGCTGCAGGTGTCGGGTAAGGTACATTCCGAATGGGGCGTTGTACTCAATCATTGGTCTGATAAGTGAAGAGTACAGGGGTACAATGACCTCTCCTGATCTGGATGTGAATCCCTTCATGATCAGGTGGGCAATGTAGAAGGTGTTCCTAACCACTTTGGCAATGTGAGTGTCAAAAGAGAGGTTACTGTCAACTTGGGTCCCCAGGTCCCTGATAACTTCTTCCGTGTTTAATGGATTACCACCTATGTGGTAATTAGGGGTTACCTTGTTTTTCCCAAAGGGTATGACTATACATTTTTTGACGTTTAGCTTAAGGCCATGGCTCTGGCACCAGTTATCCATTTCTATGAGACCTTTATGGAGGATGTCTGTGTCTGATGGAGTGTCAATTATGGTGCCCAGTTTGCAGTCATCTGCAAATTTTGTCAGCCACAATCCCCCTATGCTTGCCTGCACTTCAGAAAAATAAATGCCGAACAAGAGGGGGCCCAGGACTGATCCCTGTGGGACACCGCTCGTGACCAGCTTAGAGTCTGACATGGCACCAGCAACTCTAACCCTGTGTGTTCTGTCCTTGAGCCAGTTTGCAACCCATCTTGTGACATATGGGTTTACATCTAAGCTGGTGAGCTTTTCTATGATGCCCGAGTGGGGTATTGTGTCGAACGCTTTTGCTAGGTCAAGGTAGGCTGTGTGAACTGCCTTACCCTCATCAATGGCCTTAGTGACTGTTTTGAAAAGTCGACCAAGTTCAAGAGGCAGGATCTGCCCTTGACAAAGCCAAATTGGGTAGGATCCAGTGTCTGTAGGTCCCCAATGTCTTTATTTATGAGTTCCATTATGATCCTCTCCATAGCTTTGCAGACAAGGCTAGTCAAGCTTATGGGCGGTAATTTCCAGGGTCCGTAGAAGCACCGCCTTTGTGGAGTGGGACCACAGTTGCCGTACGCCATTCTTTGGGTACGTATCCTGTAATAAGGCTAAGATTAAACAGCAGCCTTATGTGTGGGTTTAGTTCCTCATTGAGTTCGTGTAGCACACAGCCGGGGACACCGTCCGGTCCCATTAATGCTGTGTTTTTTGCTTTAGAGAGAGCAGCTCTCACCTGGGCATCTGAGATGTTTGGGAGGCTAGACTCTGGTGGGATAGATATTTTTCCTTTTGGGGGGGGGGGGAGAAATTTGCACTGAACCTGTCTGCCAGTATGTTGGCAATGTCTGTGGGTTCAGTGATTTTTTTATCATTTTGGACCAATTCTGAGCATATCTGGGAGTTTCCACCCAGGTTTCTAACATAGCTAAAGAAGGCTTTATGATTGTCTTTTGTGTCATTAGCGATTTTTCTCTCAAAGTTGGCCTTGGATGATTTTATGAGTGATCGTAGTTTTTTGCTAGTATTGATCAGAGATGCCTTCCCTTTTAGGGATTTTGCTCTGTCATCTAGTAGCTTTCTGCTCTTGTTGTAGAGTTTGTTTATGGCTGGAGTCCACCAGACCGGGTGCCTGCCTTTGGTGGAAAGGGTCTTGATTTTATTAGGGATTGCTTAATCCATACATTCCTAGAGGTGCTCGTAGAAGGCATTTGTAAGGGTTTCAGCAGCGTGGGTTGTGGTTTCCACTGGCTCGGGGGCCTTAAAGGATACCACTCCAGTCTTAAGAAGTGTGAAGTTTGCTTTTGAGAAGTTCTTCACTGTGGTCTTTTGCTGGGGTGGGGCGGGATGTGGATCTCCAGTGAGATTAATTTATGGTCTGATCTCACCAATGAGGGATATACTTCCGGTGTGGAGCATTTTGTCCCCATGTTTGTGATGATCAGGTCTAGTATATTTTCTCCTCTTGTGGGAATGGTGACTAGTTGTTCCATAGCATTTGAGTTTATGAACTCAAGGAACCTTTGGGCTAGGGTGTTGGGGCTTGAGTAATGTTCCCAGTCTATGTTTGGGTAGTTGAAGTCACCCAATATGATGGTGTTTGGAGAGACATTCATACTCTCCAGTGTCTTCAGGAAGGCTGTGTGGGTTTCTTGAGTTTGAGAAGGTGGCCTGTAGCATGTTGCAAACTGTAGGGCAGTTTTACCTATGGTTAATTGCACCTGGATGGTCTCCGATGCTTCGTGCGTTGCCACTAACCTGGAGGTGTGGGTATCCTTTATGAATATGGATACTCCCCCTCCTTTTGTGGTTCAGTCCGGATTTTGGGGCCGGAACGCATGATATGAGGTATAACCTGATAGTGCTGGGGTGCTCTCAGGAGCCTTGAACCAGGTTTCAGTCACAGCACAGACATCGATGTTCTCCATACTGAGGAGGGCTTCGAGGGCGTGCATCTTGAGGTTTAAACTTCTGGCATTGAGCAGTATTACCCTTAGTTTTTCTCCATTTTGTTTTCTAGGGCGGTAGGTTTATCATTTGAGCCTTGCCAAAAAAGGCACTATGGGGTGGCAAGAGCCTTTGCCAATATCCGAAGCCCAGGGTGACAGGTGCAAGCCGTCCCTTGTGAAGCAGCGTGGCTTGTCAAGCATGTCATCCCAGGCAGACAGACATTGGATCCCCTTAGAATGACACCAGTAATTAAGCCAATTATTAAAGCTGATCATTTTGTCTCTGTATTGTGGCATCATTCTTGGTGAGGGTAGGATACTGCTCAGGGTCAGGGTCATACCGGCCTGGGCTACATAATCTGAGAGCTCCTCTATGTCTCTTTTCATGTAGTCCAGGGAGGTATGTCTCAGGTCGTTCACACCGGCATGGATAATGACTGAGTCATACTTGTACTTGCTGTGGAGTGACCTGAGTGCTTGTGTTATGTGGCGGATTTTAGCGCCTGCAGGCAGCTTACTGTGATCTTTTCCTTGTTCAGTCTGGTGAGTGGGACGTCAGTGTGTCTGACTATGGAGTCACCTATAACAAGTGTGTCTGGCATTGTGTTTGGCCTTAAGGGCTGTGACTGTTTAGCACACTGACTTTGAGAACTATGTGTTGCATGTCTTATGTCTTGAGGTGGCAGTTGCTTGGGTGTCTGCTTTGGAGGCCTCTGTAGTTTTGGTAGATTTTTGATCAGTGCCTCCGAGTATGTCTTTGTGTGTTTATGTGTTTGTTTTGCAGTTGTGATAGTTCTATGTGAAACTGGGTTTGTGGTGTTTGTGGTTTCCTTCTCCTCCTGTCTGGTCTTGCCAGTCCTGAGTTGAGAGAGCTCAGCCTCCAGTTTGGCTATATAGTTGCATCTCTCACATGTATTTGTGTTTTGTGGAAGAAGGAGTGGGTTGTCTGTGTACATGAGGCAATTGTAACATTGCCTCAAGATGCCCAGATTCACCAGCTGAACAGGAGAGGACGCTAGCAACTGACCCTTCGACATGCTAGAAAAAGTGAAAAAGTTTGCTGTGTAACTGAGTCAGAAGGGACCTATAGGGAAATGGGTATTCAAGGGGATTCTAGGCTAATGTAGTACTTTGTTTAGTATACAAGTACTTTACCTATATAAAAATGCTTTAGGAGCAAGTGCTGAGCTTTTGAGATAGAGAATAGACTGTTTAGATTGCAAGTAGAGAAGTTCTAAGGGAAAAACTGAAGAGCAGACCTTACGGAGCCAGAAACAGTTTAACATTGTTTAACCGGCGCTGCCCGATGGAGCTCTATGGGCAACTCCGCGTTAAATCATGCAAAAGCGCGCTAAAGCGGGCTTTATAGCAGGGGGTTGAAAAGAGCTAGGAATTGACCCAAAATGGCCAATAGACTACAAGTTTCTGGCTGGAACCACTGCTCCAGGGACAAACAGGCCGCTCAGCGCTCCCCACTCCCACCGGCGAACAAAGAAGCCTCCCCCTATCCAAACAAGGATATAGAATAGCACAGGAACCAAGCCAAAGCCCAGAGATCAGCAAACTCTGAAGACTGGACTACTCTAATTCAGTAAGGCGGGAAAACAAGATTTTTTTTTTTTTTTTTTTTTTTTTTTTGCAGAAAACAGAGGAAAAACAGACAGTAAATGCTATAAATGCTTTTAAATGGCTAGCGCACTTGAGTGTGTTAGCCTACAGGTAAAATTAAGCAACAAATAACTTTTTTAAAAGTGCAAAACAGTTAATCAACACAATGACAAATCATTGCTCTCTTTAACTAAACCTAACAACAATGCAAGATAGTCAGTGTATTGCCCCTGCATTTCTAATAGTTGGAATACCGTCCTACTCCATTTAAGAATAGTCTTCAACCTGAAAGACTTTGGGGGGGATTCAGTAATCCTCCGTGTAAGACTAACTAAGTCTTACACGGAAACAGCAGCCTAGGAGTATGACGTCAGCGCGCCATGCATATTCATGAGGGCACGCTGACTCAACTCCAAGGCTAACATGGAGCATGTAGGAGTACAGGGGGCATGTCAGACTGCTGAGCAGTCCAAATATCCATGCCCCTGCAAGTGCCTAAATCTGCAAATGTCAGCAGATATGATCGAGTCCGCTAAAATATGTATACCCCCAACATTACACTCCCCCCACATACAAAACCCCTGTACAAATTAAATAAAATGTAAAACAATTTTTTTTTATTATTCCCAATATAGCTGCCCGTATTTGTGCGTGTGTGTGTGGGTGAGCCCATTGCTTAGCTACAGTTAGCAGTTTAGACATCGAAGGATAATAAACCACTTATATGCAAATTAAGCCAAATAGCAATAGTGTAGTGGTAGAGACTTCGCACAAAGAGGAAGCATTCCCAGTTCGAGTCGAACCACTTCCCTTTCCATTTTCTGTAGGAAATCTGTGCATAAAAATAATTCCTGACATTTACCTTTTAAATTTTATTAAAATGCATTGAAATGGCCTATGTAGTAGTGAACGATATTTAAATATATATAAGAAGGTGAAACGGTCATGCATACTAATGAATGCATAAGTAACCTATCTTAAGCAATGTGAAGCACTGCCAAGCAACATTTACCAGTATTAAGCACATTTAAGAATAATTGCCCATAGCTAAGCATTGCGTTAACTAGTGCAATGGCTTTGCGTGGAGCTGCGCATTGCGCCAACTAGCGCAAACAAACCATGTTTGCGCAGAGCTGTGCACAGCGCCAACTAGCGCAACGTCGGGCAACGTCGGGCAACATCGGGCAACATTGGGCAAAGTTGAGCAAAGTCAGCTAAACATAGCCACACCTCCTAGACGGTCAGGTCAGTAGTAAAATAAAAAGCAATGACAGGCTTCGAACCTGGGATACTGTGCACCATAACCACAGTACTGAACCACTAAGCCATCACAGCTTTTGCTGTTCATAAACTGTCAACATACATATACATATTAATGAAAGTTTAGTCAGTGCTAAGCAGGTGTGCACTCAGCTGAGAATTTTCAAAACCGGCCAATCACAAATAAGTGCGGGAAATGAGGCATATTTAAGCTCCATAGGCAGGAATAATCACCATAACTGGTTGTAGCTCCCATCTGCAGTCAGAATGGTCGGTGATGGAGAGGGCTCTCGTTTTCGAGCGCAATGGTGGGGAATTGAGGAGTCAAAACTGATGGTTTGGCTCCTCGTCCATCATCATGATACAAGACTCCTGCAGGGCCAGTTCCAAGGCATGGAGTACAAAGCGAAAGCTTGGAACTGTCTAGCACATGATCTCACCAGTGCCACAGGTGTCCCTTGGACTGGTGAGCAGGTCAGACACCACCATGTAGATCTGAAGAGATGGAAGCAGGACCAACTGAACCAATGGATACAGGAGGCCCATGGAAATGACAATGCACCACTGCTGAGTAGGTAGCCATGGAATGGAGTATGTAAGAATTGCTGTTGTAGTCTATATAATGGACAAGTATGTCTCAATATCCCTTCATTTACTTCACAGCTGCAGGTGTCCATGCTGCGAATCAGCAAGCCTATGCAGATAGGCTGCTAAGGCTGCGCCACCAGGCAGGTTAGTAATTATTCTGCATGTATTGTTATATAAAATAAGTGAGAGAGTCTGAAAAAAAGTGTTGTAGCCCAATAATAATATAGACATAATATGCCCTGAATAATTTCTCTGCATGTACTGTTATATAAAATAAGTGAGAGATCCTGAAAATGAGTGTTGTAATCCATTAATAAAGGTATAATACGTCTTGAATAAGTCCTCTGCATGCACTGTAATATCAAATAAATGAGAGAGCCTCCAGAAAAGTGTGTAATGTAATTAATAAAGGTATAATTCCTGGAGTCTGTCTGTGTCACTTACTTCAAAATGTTGTTGTACTCTTGCATTATATAAATACTACTGTTGTATTAAGTGCTGTCAACCCACACATGGCCAGGACCATATAAAGTGGATGAAGGGAATGCCAGTAGCTGGGAAGCATATATACAGTCCTCAACTGTTGGTTAATGGCTAGCATATATAGGTAAATTTGGCACATGGGTAGCTTGTTAAAGTGTTCCCCAGAAATGTCAGTGTGCTGCCAGAAATGTAGGGGGCTGTAGAAATATAACCGATAATGTCACCTGAACACATCCAGATATGTATATATATAAATATAAAAAATATATATAAATACGTAGCAGTAACATCTGCATCCTGGACAGTTTGTATGTCAAATACAGGTCAGGTATATAAGGAACTAGCCAAACCCATTTCACAATGTAATGGACTTTGCCTAGTGTAATAATACATGTAGGGGATATACACCTGCAATCAATAGGAATGTAGTGTAAACTATAAGTACATATAAGATGTTAATGGAGGTATCGTTTTACACCCTACTGTATGTGCATAAACAATGCAATTCCACAAATCAATGGGTATGTCTAACCTCAAAACATTTGTTGGGACATATGTCCTATTGGTTTATAAATATCTGCATTTACTTTGATGCATGTTCCCTGTTCAAATACCACAGTCTTGGTGGCCTGTTGCCACCAATCAATCCTGCATGCTGTTGGAATGTCCTCTGTTGTTCTATATATATGCATGTGTTATGCTTGCTGTTCAACTGTTGGAACACTGGTGTGTTGGGTTAATGGGAATATTACTGCATGCTGTTACAACTAATTTGGAATGCTGTTGGCTGTTACCAACCCATATTGTCATTAAACCTCCTAAACATAGAATGTATGGGAAGGCCGGTCCCAGCTGACCCACCTGTCCCACCTCAGCTGGTGATGGCACCTGGCAACAGTAGATCCGGTGCCCAGCCTGGGACCTCCTCCTCCTCTGTCGGCTCTGTGCCACCTTCAGGTGGAAGCATTGCAGGGGATGGGGCTAGTCCCACCCATGCAAGTGTGGCCGGAGGAGGGCCACCTATCACCCTCCGAAAGGTTCAGGCTGTGGTGCGTAGGGAGATCCAGCGTTCAGTCGCTGATCCTCTATGCCAGCTCGAGGCGAGAGTGTCGTGACTCACGGGTGAGCCTGCCCCTCCTATGCAGCCTCCAGCACAGCCACCCTCTGGGCTGTGAAGGTGCAGTGGTGACTGCCCGTGGGTGGGGATCTCATTTCCACTGTTGCCATCTGTGGACTCATGGGCTTGCGATTTCCAAACATCCTTCCCTGTCAATGGTGTTCACCCTCCCCATGTGTCATATTCTGCCCCTGTATGCATCTTGTTTGTCTTGTCTGTTTACCTCCCCAACCTACCTCCCCAAATATACTTACTTTCCCTACCTCACATTCCACTCTCACCTGTAAAAAAAAATGGGCAATCTGCTCCCACAAAAAAATTACGCCCCATACATAGCTGCCAATTTTGAAAAAATGTCCGCTGAACACAGAAATTGAAATTTAATTGGCAGTACAACATACTTCGTTGTCCCCACCCCTCTCTCAAGGGTGGAAGGTTTAAAATTTCCCTCCAAATTACTAGTATATGCACAGCTGTTGCTGTTAATGAAATAGGCAGCTATGGGCCTTCCCTACACCCGTCCTGCACACCCCAAGCTGTTTTCCCTACTGTCTTTCCCTCTTTCTGCCCCTTTGTCACCACTTTCCTATCTCCCCATTTTTTTTTCTTTCAAACAAATGAGAGCGGGGGTTTGTGTGAGTAAGCACTTTTAAGCAGTAGTAAGTGGGTTTGCACAATTGTGCGCATGTGTGCGCTTAGCTAAGTATTGCTAAGCATCACGCAAACCCACGTAAACCTGCTTACAACTGCTTAAAAGTGCCTTAGTCACCCTGCATATGAGGGGCCTTGTTCTGCTCAGCAGCAAAATAAAACACCTACTTTCAGTCTCGAACCCCGGACCTTGGACACACTAGACTGCATGAAGTACCACTAGGCGATAGTAGATATACAGCAGGTTGCTGCTGAAATATATATATATCATGCATCAGAATGTGTAAATGTAAAGGAAAGATAGGAATGCCATAACACAAAGCCTGTTCTGTGGAACTTTACCAGCAGTTGTTGTGGAATTGCATTACATGACTGTGATAACAGAACCACACATTCTAGCAGTAAATAATTTTACAGCAGCACTCTACAACCCCCATGCAGTATCCCACCCAAACGTACAAATACCACTGTGCTCAAGGTACAGCAAGGATGTAGGTAGGCATACTCAGTACTGGAATTGTCCAGTTATCATGGGCATCATGTGGTAATGCCAACAAAATAAAAAGCACAAACTGTGCAGAGGTGAGTACATTAATATCCACAGTACAGCAGTTCCCAAACAGTTCATGTGGAAAATGAAAACATCTCAATAACTACGTATGTATGCCAGCTAACTGTATAAGTAGAAAAGAAAATACATACTCACATGAAGCTTGTGTTAGCATTTGTAGGGGTGAGTACAGTTCTACACTGTCAACTGTGTACTGGAAGTGGCTACATTCAGGTCTGAGTACAACATTAAAATCACTGGCTACACTCCTATCATCAGTTATGAGAAGTATACCAACCTTCTGACTTACACAACGGTGTCCACAGCAAACAAGCATGGTCCCCACTTTGGAAATCTGAAAGGGCTACACCTACCTGACTTAGCAATTTATAGTATTGGGTTGCTATGACAGTGAGCACTGCAAGTACCACACAGCAAGCTGCATGCAATTGCCAAATGGTGGCCACCAATTGGTGCAGAGGCCATCACATGCACATGTGCAGATGCCTACAAAAGCAGGCTGCACTTGCTGTCCACACATGCAATCACCTCATTGCAAGTATGGAGGGAGAGAAAGAGAGAGAGAGAGAGAGAGAGAGATGTACAGCCAGAGCTGACAGCAGCAGGAAAAAAGAAAAAAGATCAATCTGAAATATATTTAAAGAAAATGTAATATATAGCAAAAAAAAGCTAAAAGAATATATTGAAAAAAAAAATATTGAAAAAGATATATTGCAAAAAAAAGTTTATTGAAAAGAAAAACATATAGCAAAAAAAAAATCATATTGAAAAAAATATTTAAAAAAATTATTAAAAAAAAAATATATTGAACAGAAAAATATGTTGAAAGAAAAAATATTGCAAAAGTAATAATATATTGAAAAGAAGTATAATCATAATGAAAAATATATATCTTGAAGAAATTCATAAGCTATAAAAAGAAAAGCTTTTACAAAGCCCTCGAAACAGAGGAATATGAACACATACAAAGGTAAGGTATGTAACAGCTATGTATTTACTGGCATGTAGTAGATGTTCATGAAGAGTACTCTACATAGTTTGAATCATCCATATGTGGCAGCAGTACGTAACTATGCACAGATGCCCTGCATAACTACTGGCATGGAGACATCAGTGTGAAGCTGTGTGCAGTGGGATATGACTGTGACATATGTAGTTCAGCATTAAATGTCAAACATCTGATCCATGTTATCTGTGTTATGTACAGTAGTGCGTACAATGTCTGTCTGTGGGAGTAGCACATACGGTTATATAAACATGGATGTCACAGAGTAACAAATGGATGATAGTCATATTAATGTGTAGCTTAGCACTGGCAACAGCTGTACCAGGCTAGTATGTTAATCTAGCATTCACAGCTATATATATATATATATATATATATATATATATATATATATATATATATATATATATATATATATAAATGCACCCTCCAATATTACTGTGTGCTCACATGTGACACCTGTTCATGTTGCAGCAAGGCCCAACAGGTCAGCAGTGAGGTACACAAACTTACAACAGTGTGGACCTTGTGTGTGTATGGCACACAGATACGGAGAGATCTGTCTGTGTCCGATGTATTAGCATCTCTACATGTGCATAGAGCAAGCGACATACTGCAACTGTTTTTGAAGGGTGGACATATATGTTGTTGAAGGTCGTTATGTGCATATGTCTATGTAGGTTGTAGTGTGTGGCAAACAAGACAGCATACAGTGCTGTTATATGACATGTGGTGGTTAAACGCTGTGTGTATGATTCATCAGGTTTGAGGTGTTACAGCCAGTGAGGCCTGCTAAAGCTACATGGGCTGAGAACACCTTCAATGCATTCCGCACAACACTGTGCAATATAATGACATAATGGTATACCTCACAACCTTTGCGTAATTGATACACCCACCATGAAAGGTGGACTGTATATGTGCCAATATGTATAACTACATGTACACCAATGGATGCTTATTTGTATGTATGTGTATATATATATATATATATATATATATATATATATATATATATATATATATACATATCTAGATAGATAGATATGTACATATACATATATATATATATATATATATATATATATATATATATATATATATATATATATATACATATATATATATATATATATATATATATATATATATATATATATATATATATATATATATATATATATATATATAGATATATATATATATATATATATATTAGAGAGAGGGAGAGAGAGACAGGGTCATATTTACTGTAACAGATGCCTGGTGACAAAGCCATGGACCCAAGCTTACTGTTGACACTGCATTGGCATACCTTCTTGCAAAGACTCTGTACCCATGAACTACCACATAGGTGTTAGTCTACTTAACACCGAAGGTGTGATAAGAAACCATGGGACACAGCTGGACAGTAGTCACCCCTTTGATAATCACAGTGCCACACTAGTCATGCCAACTGTCTATGTGGCACAAGTCATCACAAAAGGTGTGTCATCCAGGGAAATATAGGTCAGTGTTCCCCTCTACTCATCACACATAAAGCCCATTATCGAGTACAATGCCCCATGTGGTATGTACCTCCCAAGACATCTACAGCAACTGGAAATGACACAGACATACCTCACAAAGAGTAATACTGACCTCAAACAGATGCCCCATGTAGACCATTTCACAAACCCACAGCTAGACTGTTTTGCATACCGCCTACACAGAGGTGACCTCTGCCTAACATACTAAGCTATGTCAAAGCCAGAGATGTTGGACATGCTCCATGTAGACAGATCACAATCCCTATGTGCTACATGCTCTAGGGACCTAAACCTTGTGACCTCAATAGACAGCACATGCTGGAGGGATAGATTCCTATCTCAGAGACATCCCATACTCTGGAACAAACCACCTATCAATAGCAAACAAAGCTCCTAATTACAAAAGCAACGATAGAACAATGAAATATCCCAAAACAATGCTGGTGTAGGTCTAAAAAACTTGAGCACAGCTCAAACAGTGACACTCCTTTATTAGTTTATACAAATTAAACATCCAACTGGTTAAGCGCTTTCATCTGTTGTGATACAGACTTCTTCAGAACCAGAGTTATAGACAATACCATAGTTTAAATAGCTGTTTTGGCGCCAACAATTTTCAAACCAAAACAATAGCTTAAAGAAACATCCTCTTATACAAATTAATTTAAATATTCATAAAATCTTAAATTCTATTCATATGTATGTATATGTAAACTGATGTCATATTATATAATAATTCTTAATAAATAACTATAAAAACTTCATTCTAAAATTCATTCTACGTAATTCATTCTAAAAATAGTATGTAACTACTGCGGACAAATATATACCTAAAATAATATAATATGACAGATATCAGTTACAATCTTGATATCAGGTCACCACTATATAATTGTTAACTAAAAATTAAAAATGGTTTTATACTGATACTATCATTAATACCTGGGAATCTAGTGGCATCTGTGAGTATCTGCCACTTACTATTTAAGATTTTATGAATATTTAAATTAATTTGTATAAGAGGATGTTTCTTTAAGCTATTGTTTTGGTTTGACAATTGTTGGCGCCAAAACAGCTATTTAGACTATGGTAATGTCTATTACTCTGGTTCTGAAGAAGTCTGTATCACAACAGATGAAAGCGCTTAACCAGTTGGATGTTTAATTTGTATAAACTAATAAAGGAGTGTCACTGTTCAAGCTGTGCTCTAGTTTTTTAAACCTACACCAGCATTGTTTTGGGATATTTCAAAGCTCCTAATTAGCTGACTTCAGAACTAATCCTGATGAATGTATGGGAGATAGGAAATACACCCCGGGAATCACCTCTGTGGCTCTGCTTGACAGGGCCACGTGAAACGTACTTACCTGTGTGTCAAAGGCCAGGGTAGCATATGTCTAGACTTCTATAGGCCCTCGGGCCAATAGCCTATTACCTACTTATAAAGCAATACACACACACATGTACTTGTTGCAATAATTGCTATGTGAGGTTGACTGAGTGTGATGGTGAATGTGTTGGTGAATGTGTCAGAGTTCGGTATATGTGCGATAGCTTAGTGGGAAACTGTTTCTGTCATGGTATTATGTGTCCTAGCTGTGACCCTAGCAAAATATGTGTATACAATTGCTAGGCTGAAGAAGCAGTATGCCATACGGTCTGACCTAGTCCCTTGTTGTTGACTGTGGTTCCCATTGTAGGCTAAAGCAGTACATGTATGCTTATTGAGTGTTACTGCTGGTGAATCCAACACCTGTATGAACTGTAGTACTACCTGAAGCTGTATGCCTAAACAGCACAGTATGGTGTACATCCACATTTATTGGAACCACTGTTTCGTGTGTTCCCTGTAGTCCTCACAGATTACATACCTCAGGCATAAGGTCTTGTAACTACTGACACACAGTACTGTAAGGTACACAGGTACAGGTCACCTGGATTGCCATACCTATGTGTCTGGTATGTATGTCTGATGTGTGTGTGTGTGTGTGTGTGTGTGTGTGTGTGTGTGTGTGTGTGTGTACGCCTGTACCATGGCCTCGGTCATATGTGTGTTACAGGATATAACTGCGTATCTAGCAACATGTATAGTCTAGTACAGCAGTATGCCACCTATATTCACGAATGTGCACATATGTTAGGTAGGGGTCTGCCATCAACAACTAGTGTGGTATAGTGGTAATAATGTCACTGGACTTTACAATCATTGAAATGGATTGCAATTTTCATGATGCATTAGCATGATATATACCTCCTGTGGCTAGGTTGTGCATTGTGTCACATACAATGTGACATGTACTGTTGTAGAGTATTACATACTGTTTTAACTTTGTTGCTGTGCAAAACATGGTTTGATATATAGAGTGTGCCAGGCACTGTCAGGCAGTTGTGGGTTGAGAACTGATATGTGGTATTGAAATTGTGTATCTTCTGACAGCCAATAGGTTGCTATATATGGCAGTTAATTGATATATGTACTTTAGAAAGTTACGTGTGCCACATGACTTGCTCACACATATTGTTTTATTGTCTTCCAGGGTTATGTCCCACCATCGTAATCCTGCCTATAGCACGGCAGAGAAAGAAGTGATCACAGCCAGCCTGGTACAGCAGTATGCCCTGCTGTTCTCCAGAACCTGCCAGGACCAGCATGAGCGGACTGTGCTGCAGCAAGTGCTTGTCCATAGGGTAAATGACATAGGCATGCATAACCGGACATATGAGCAGGTACACCATCACTGCAGTGATTTAATTAGACATGTCCAGCAGAGTGCTTCTGATATCCGTAGACAACAGCTTGCCACAGGTGAGGGATAGCCATTCATCCCCTCTCACCAGAGTGGAGGAGCTGCTCATGAGCCAAATGGCTCCTGGCCAACAACAACCCTAACAACTAACATGTGTCATCATGGAGGTCGGAGCTACCCAGCAAGTTGACATGGAGCATGCAGGTAACATGGCATAGCTGTAGACTACTGTTACCTCTATTGTTAGAGCATGCTTATGTGAGATGTGTACTGTGTAGTTAGATGATGTGGTAACTAGTGTTGTGCAATAGTAATAATTAGGAATACAATCTGTAGGCCTGTGACTACCAACCATTGTACTACTGTATGATTGCAAACACACAGTAGCAATGCCACAGTTGTTGCCACTGACAAAGTGTCTCATATCCTTGTAGGTTACTCTGTTGTGACAGTAAGGCAGCAGGCCCATGCTGGTGAGTGTGTTCTACCTTTAATATTGCTAATTAAATGTGCATGTCATAGGTGAGGTATAGGCCATGTACACGTAACACACCTACGCATAATGCATGCTGTGCATGTTTGCTGTGAGACTATGCACATCCCAGTAATGTGGGTAGCTGCCTAAAACACATACAATACATGGAGCATCCCAAACAATTGTGGCAACACTGAAGTGGACATTGGATAGGCAGAGTCGATACACATGCACACAACATACACATCTTTGTCATATGCAGTACACATTATGCTACACATGGCTTATTCAGACGCCCGCTGTAAGGTCACACTACAGTATCCCACACATCATCCACACAGCACACATAATATACCTGAGGGGGAGATGCCTCACATGTGGCTGTGCGACACTCTTCGACACATAACACATTCATGGTAGGCAATGCCCCCTATTGTGCACCTTACAAACCCATGTAACAACTGGCTGTGAAATGGTGAATGTAGCCATGGTACTGCAGTTCCGGTACAGCATGGTATATGCCAGTCTGGCACACATTAGTAGCCTTAGGGGACCACATGATGCTGCATGATGATGGCTCATGGTAGTACACCCCATCCAGTTACAGTGACCACAGTACTACACATAGAATTACCTGCTATACACCGCAATGTTGTGTGTGTGCAAACATAGGCACCTATACACAATATGCATAGCAATCACCATTTGTACAAAGTGACACATATATGTCTTGTAATGCAATTGAGTGTATAGGTCACATGACACACAATGTGTCTGTGTGATGTTTAATGTTGCAGTTGTGTTGTAGCATACCATGTCATGTCTGGCACTGGCATGTCCACAATATGTCCTACACTCACCATAACCACTGTACAATGGCCACGTTGAGCAATGGTATTCCATCAGGTAAACATGCACCACTCATCCTGTGTGTATACATAGCATGCATGTGCTAAACC
Source organism: Protopterus annectens (assembly GCF_019279795.1). Taxonomy (NCBI): domain Eukaryota; kingdom Metazoa; phylum Chordata; order Ceratodontiformes; family Protopteridae; genus Protopterus; species Protopterus annectens. The sequence goes on from NC_056725.1 coordinate 336,353,890, forward strand.
TGTGTCCAAACTTATCTGCTAAAGACACAGACGCTCTAATCAGAAATGGATATCTATGTGACACACAGATACACATCCAGCCATGGTATGTATACCTATAAAAGATGGTGCACAGGACATTGCAGAACTTTTAATACTTGCACAGCAATGTCGTGTCCATGTACACAGTGCGCTCCAGGGTGAGGCCAATCACTGAACAACAACACACATGCATCAAAGACATGTATAGTGTTATTGGCAAGGGCTGTCAACACCCGCACTGCATGCTGTTGGGAAACACACATCCTGCATGATGATACGTGTGATATAACTGTTTTCCTTGTGATACTGTACCCCACCATCACCTGCTATTGAGTATGTTCTGGATTGCTGGTGGTGTGTGTGTGTGTGCGTGTGTGTGTGTGTGGGGGTGTTTTAGTGAGGAGTGCATTTGTGTGCATGTGTGAATGTGTTTATGTGTTCATGTTTTCATGTGTGCATGTGTGCATGTGCTCATGTGCTCATGTGCTCATGTGCACATGTGTGCATGTGTTCATGTGTTCATGTGTGCATGTGTGCATGTGTTCATGGGTGCATCTGTGCATATGTGCATGTGTTCATGTGTTCATGTGTTCCGACATCATGTACAGGTCGTAAAGTGTGTTTCCTATCTTCCTCTCACAGGTGCTGACTTCGGGCTGGTTCACTGTAGCAGGAAAACTGATGTCACTGAGTAAAATAGTGATACTGATGATAAGTGTGTTGAGGCACAGGCATGTTTGCCATGGTCTGTCATTGGGCCACCAAACGACAGTACACAAGTGTCCACCCCATCCATGTATACAGTCATACTGCCAATACATCTATCACCAATGTCCTTAGCTGAGGGACAGTGTACAGTTGGCATTGGTCAGGACAGTGTGGTAACCATGGCACATGCATCCCGACACAGCAGTCATACCCAGATGTCTGGAAGGGTACCACATAGGCAGATGTCCGGGGTTCTCATAGGAGCATTGCTGCTCATCATGCCACTGGCAGATGTGCCACAGGTCTGACAACCTCACGCATGTTCCAGGCTGTCATGGAGGCACAGGCACGTATGGAACGGAACACCAGACAGGGACTAAGGGCACAGAGGGCACATAGCACTGCCGTCATTGACAGTATCCGTGACCTAGTAGTTGCCATCCGTAATTACACCGAGGTCACTGATAGATGCTGGGGAGAGATATTAGATATCATCCGCAATGTCATGTCCATGTGTCAGGACAGTGCGGGACGGTTGAGTCATCGTCGTGGACATATGCCAGCAACACCAGCAGCTGGCAGTCACCGTGGACGTCCCTCAAGCCACAGCTGCTCCTGTAGTGCTAGTAACAGCCCCAGCAATGTTGGGGGTGGGCTGTCCATAGAATGTCCTAGATGACCATGTGCACATGGCTCTGGACAGCCCCAGCAGGGCCCTGTGTCCAGTGTAAATCCATCTACCTCTGGGGATAGTACCCAGTCTGGCTTAGTACCTGATAGTGTCAGTATCACCCCTGCCAGGCACAGGTACCGTATCCGTGGCCAGAGATGGTGATCTGTAAAGCCTCGCAGGTACAGTCTGTGGCTGTCCCACAAATACCCGTATATGACTGCCACATGGTGGAACTGTGTGCATGCAGACACACACACACATAAACCAGACACCTAGGGCTAACACATACCCGCACACATTACATCAACATCGGCCCATACCAGTATTATTGCCCCTCACACACACACACACACACACACACACACACACACACACACACACACACACACACACACACACACACACACACGTCAATTGGATGGCTCACTGTAGGCCCTCTGGCAATCCAGCAACACACCCTCTGCATATGATGAAACCTGTGCCACCTCCTTTCATCTGTAACATCAATGGAGGAACAGGTCACCATGGTACTGATGCACAGGGTGTCTTTATAGCAGTATAGCAATGTTAGCATGTTGTCAGCAGTAGAGTGTAATTATATGCTTGATGGTGTAGCTGAGCAGACTTGATGCAATAAAGCTATGACTGTCATTATAGTGTTGTTTACACCAGTGTTATTTCCAATTCTGTATTGTCCGGCCACATGCCACTTGGCTGATGTGTGCAGTATTGGTAGCATGTGTTAGAGAATGGACAGTATGTGTGGGATGTGTGTACCACAGATTTGCACGTGTACAGTTGTGAACATGGTGGAGGTGCACTGTCTGCATGTACGTGCATAGTGGACACATGGGCAGGGTGGCATGCACTGTATTACACAGTAACACTCCATAGTTTCTATTTGTGGCCAGCATGCATTGTACTACCCACATTTCGGAACCTGACTACACATGTGTGTATGACATGGTTTGACACTGTGTTGTGGGTGATACCGTTACCATCTGTCATTGTTTTGCATTCTGGTAGTATACATCACTTCAACAGCCTGACCATAACCAATCGTTAGATGATGTCTTGACAACTGACACATAGATGTAGGACACACAGCAACATTTGGATCCTTCAGGTACTATACTATGCCAGTAACCACTGGTATTCACCTGCACCCATTACTGACACCACTCTTGTTTGACATATAGCTGTCTTAGGTACAAGCAATCACAGTACGGATATGTCTGTCCACGTCTGGTAATGCATACTGCGGCCTATAATGCATTCTCCAGATGACACACATCTTCCACAAGGGTATCATACAGACAGATGCCTGTTGTCAAACCCATGCTGTAAAGCTATAAGCCAAACTAAGCATAGTCATCCACCTTTACGGAACATATTATCCCCACAGTACCACATAGGTAGTAGCCACCAACATGATGAACAGGTACCGATGTGTACATGCAACCAAGTGCTACCTCATCTCTCCTTTGATAATCACATTTCCAAAGGTATTTTGAAATCCCTTGGTGGATCACATAAGCAATAAGGGGTCTGCATGCATATCCACAAAGGTTGTTGTACACCTGTTATGAATAGTCATCATTGACAGACTTTGCTGCATTTGAACAGGTCTGACATACACCTCGGCCATAAACCCTCACTCACACATTTCAATAGGAACTGTAATGAGTTTGTGTGACACGGATGACCTAGGCCAGGGATCACTGCAGTGGCTGACCTTGTCACAAGCATATAGATGTGACCTAAGGTCTGGGAAGCAGCAGCGCCATCTGGCAAAGATGACAGCTGTGTTCTTGGAGAAAGCAGGGTTCCCACACATGCAATAATTGAGGTAACGTACTTATATGTATTTGCCACACAGCTAGCTCACATGTGCAATGCATACTGATATTTTATACAGTAGTAAAAGCAAAACCCACAACACATTGACCAACAGTGTCACACAACCAGAGCACACACACTCACCAAGTGCAGGATTCAAACCACTACCTAATTACTTCATGATACTAGAGGAGTACGCATTAACATGACACGCTATACACATTACTGGGAGTTCTTTTTTCCACAGGTATATTTGTAGGATGGTGACATCATCAAACTTGACAAAGATTAGTTTACCACTTTTAAGGTGTTTTACTACTCTCCTAAAAGGTTGCTCTTTCCCAAGGAGACAACACACAAACACACAGTTGTCCGGTGCAGGATTTAAACCCCTACATAACTACTTCATGATATTAGAGGAGTACGCATTAACACAACATGCTATACACATTACGGGGAGCTCTTTTTTCCACAGATGTATTTTTAGGATGGTGACATCATCAGACTTAGCAAAGATTAGTTTACTGCTTTTAAGGTGTTTTATTACTCTGCTAAAAGGTTGCTCCTGCCCATGGAAACCACACATAAACACACACAGCTGTCAAGTGCAGGATTCAGACTCATACCTAACTACTTCATGATATTTGAGGAATACGCATTAACACGATGTGCTATACACATTACTGGGAGCTCTGTTTTTCCACAGATATATTTGTAGGATGGTGACATCATCAGACCTGACAAAGATTAGTTTACCACTTTTAAGGTGTTTTACTATTCTCCAAAATGATTGTTCCTTCCCAAGAAGACCACACACAGTTGTCAAATGCAGGATTTAAACCCCTACCTAATTACTTCATGATACTAGAGAAGTACACATTAACATGATACGCCATACACATTATTGGGAGTTGTTTTTTACACAGGTATATTTGTAGGATGGTGACATCATCAGACTTGACAAAGATTAGTTTACCACTTTTAAGGTGTTTTACTACTCTCCAAAATGGTTGTTCTTTCCCAGGGTGACCACATACAGATTAGCACAGTTGTTAAATGCAGGATTCAAACCCCTAACTAATTGCTTCATTATACTAGAGGAGTATGCATTAACAGGATGCACTATACACATTATTGGAAGCTCTCTTTTCAGCAGATATATTTGTAGGATGGTGACATCATCAGACTAGACAAAGATTAGTTTACCACTTTTAAGGTGTTGCACTACTCTCCAAAATGGTTGCTCCTTCCCAAGGAGACCACACACAAACAGACACTTGTTAAGTGCAAGATTCAAACCCCTACCTACTTACTTTATGATACCACAGAAGCATGCATTTACACGCCATGCTATACACATTGCTGTGAGTTATTTTTTCCACAGGTATAATTGTAGGATGGTGACATCATCAGACTATACAAAGTGGGTTACATTAGGTGACATTAGATGGGCTACATTGAAGGAATGTCTAAACACTTTGGCCATGTGATAATCAAAGGGGAGTTTACTATCTATCTGTGTCCCCAGGGCCATAATGACTTTCTCCGTACATACTGGATTACCACCTATCTGGTAATTTGTGTGCGCTTTATTTTACCCAGATGGGATGACTATGCATTCTTTGCCATTCAGCTTGAGGGCATTGTTTTGACACCAGGTATCTGTCTCTGTAAGACACTTCTGGAGGATGTCTGTGTCAGCCATACAGTCAATTATGGACCACAGTTACCATTCATCTGCAAACCTGTTCAGCCATATACCTCCCGTGCTTGCCTGTACCTATGAGCAGTACCTACTGAACAGGTGGGGTCCCAGGAACAAGACCTGTAGGATGCCATTTGTGACTGGCTTAGAGTTGGACATGGCACCTGCAACTCTGAACATGTGTGTTTGATCTGTGAACCACTTGGCCACCCATCCTGTGACATAGCTGTTAATGTTCAAGCTGGTATGCTTGTCCATGATGACAGAGTGGGGAATGGTGTAGAAAGTCCTTTGTGAGGTCCAGGTGGGCTGTGTGGACTACTTTCACCTCCATCTATGTCCTTGGTAACTGTTTTAAATAAGTCAACTAGGTTTGGGAGCCAGGATCTGCCTTTAACAAGGTGAAGTTGTGTAGAGTCCAGTATCTGGAGGTCTCCAATGTCTCAGTTTATGGGTTCCATGACAATTTGCTCAATAGGTCTGTAGACCCGGCTGAGTAGACATATTGGGCAATGGTTTCCAGGTTTTGTTTTGGCACACCCTTTGTGGAGCTGGATGACTGTTAGTGTATGCCATTCTTTGGGTATGTAGCCTGTGGTACGCTTGAGTCTGGACAGTGAATGCAGGTGAGGGTGAAGTTCCTTATGGGCCTAGTGTAAGACGCAGCCTGGGACACCATCCAGTCACATTGATGTTATGTTCTTAGCTTTGGTGAGGGCTATCTTTACCTGCATGTCCATGACGTCTGGGTCTCTGCATCCTTCTGTGAGGGACACAGGCCCTTTTGGGGGTGATGGGGGGGAGTTTACACTGAACTTGTTCCCCTGGATGTGGGCAATGAAAGTTGGTTTGGTGTATTTCTTTCCTTTTTTTCAGTAGCTGACAGCATATTTGGAAGTTGACACCTACATGTCTTGTATAGCTACCGAAGGCTTTGTGGTTGTTATTCTTACATTCCTTGGCTATTTGTCTTTAGAAATTGTCCTTGGATTATTTTATGAGCAATCATTGTTTCTTCCTGATAATGATAGTGATGCCTTTTCTTTAGTGAAGTTGGATCTATCATGTGTTCGTTTCCTCCTTCTGTTGTCTAGCTTATTTATGGACAACAACCACCTGATTGTTGTCCTATTTTTGGAGGAGTGCATCTTGGTTTTATTTGTGATGTTTCATTCCATACATTCCTGTAGACGCTCATAGGATGCACTTGTAAATGATTCTGCAGATTGTATACCATTATCCTATAGCAAGATGTCTTCGGAACGTTCCACTTTGGTCTTGGGAAGTGTACAATTTGCTTTTGCAAATGTCTTCACAGTGGTTTCATTGACTGGGTGGGGGGGGTGGGATGTGGATGCCCAGTGTAATTACTTAATGATCTGATATTACCAGCGAGGGGTTTATTTCTGTTGTGGAACACTGGTACCCCATGTTGGTGATGATCATGTCCAGTATGTTGTCATCTCTGGTGGGCGTGGTAACCAGCTGTTCCTGGGTGTTAGAGTTTTTAAACTCTAGGAAACATTGGGCAAAGGACATTGTACACGAGTAATTCCCCCCACTCAATGTTTGGGTAGTTGTAATCTCCTCATATAATGGTGTTTGATAGGACCTTTATATTTGCCACTGTTCTCCGGAATACTAAGTGAGGTTCCTGAGACAAGGTACATGATCTGTAGCAGGCTATAATCTGATGGGCAGCTTTGCCCAATGTTAGTTGCACTTGCATGTTCTCCAAGGCCTCATGCTGTGCCACAAACCTGAAGGTGTGAGTATCAATAAGGTAAATGGGTACACCCCTTCCGTTTGTATTTCACTCATGGTTTTGGGTCCGAAGGTCAAAGGGATTGTGAGTGTTTTATGTGGAGCATATCCAACAGCTCTGTGTTTGTCATAGCTTTGTATGTTAGGCAGTGAACAACTCTGAGTAGGCCATATGCAAGGGAGTATGGATGGAGCATTTTGCGATGGTTTGTGTATGGCATGTATTTCAGGCCGCTAATGCTCTTTGTGAGGTATTGCTGCTGGCTTTCCAGTTGTTGTAGTTGTCTTGTGAGGTACATAGCAACAGTGGTGTTGTACTCTATTATAGTTCTAGTGAGGGATGAGTAGAGGGGAACAATGTCCTCTTCTATTCCGCATGAGACACATTTTGTGATGAGGTGTGCCACATAGGAGGGTTTCCTGACTACTGTGGGAATGTGATTATCACAGTTGTATCCACTGTCCACCTGTGACCCAGGGTCTCTTGTCACACTTTCAGTGTGAAGTATACTACCACCTATGTTGTAGTTCTTGGCTACAGAGTTTTTAACAAAGTGGATGATAATGCACCTTTTGCCATTGAGCTACAGCCCATGGCTTTGACAACAGCCATCTGTCTCAGTGAGGACCTTTTGTAGGATGTCCACATCTTTAGAGTTTACAATTATGTCTCCTAGTTTGCAGTCCTCTGGAAACTTCAGTAGCCACAGACCTTCCATGTTAATGTTTACTTCAGAGAATTAGATACTACACAGCCTGGGAAGTTATCTAGTCCCATGGCTGCTGTGATACTGCCTTTGGGGAGTGTTTTTTACCTGTGCAGCTGTGATGACAGCAACTTTGCAGTCTTCCATTATAGAGATGTGCTCTTTCATGGGTGAGAGGGGGGTAAAGTTAACACTGTTCCTATCTGCCAGGATGTTGGCAATATCATTTGGCTCTGTACATTTAGTGCCATTGAGCTGTAACTCAGAACAGATCTGAGTGTAACCATGACATGGACCGGTCTGTTGGGCAGAGATCTCCTGAGTAGACAGTATGCAACAGAGTACAGATTGGGTTACATTCAGTCTTGTTGCATGGGACAACTATTTGAGGCCAGTAATCTTCTTGTTAAGGTACTTCATTGGTCTTTCTAGCTGCTGAATGTGCCTAGTCAGTTTCATCGCAAGTCTGTTGTGGTACTCTCTGACAGGTCTGATGACTGCTGAGTAGTGGCAACCTCCTTTGACCTACATGCCCAGACCTTGGCAGTTTGTGTGAACACATAGCATGATTTTCTGACCACTTTGTGAATGTGTTTCTGGAAGTAGAGATGACTATCCACATTTGTCCATAGATCCCTTATTATCACATCCGTATTTAGCCTATGTGTGTGAGCATGCCCAGTATGACCTTTCAATATATTGCTGCCTGACATTTGCTTCATTTCTTTAAGTGTGTGAGCATGCCCAGTATGACCTTTCAGTGTGATGCAGAATGAAATCCACTACATTTGTTAAAGTGTGTGAGCATGCACAGTATACACATTTATACTATATGTGTATGGTAAATCAAGTTGTATTTTTACAGCAGGGATCACCTTTGTGTCATAGATCAACAGGGATCATACTGTGCCTGCAGGGCTTCCATGAGACACTTTGCATAGACTAATCAACATTTCTACATACAGGGGGGACAAATATTCTTTGCACATTTCTACCCGGGGGCACATCGGATTGTTACTGTGGGTGTACATAGGACGTCAGTTTCACCTGACACTTATACACATTTGCGATGCCTGCACTGCTATGTACAGGACACCATTTCAGTCTGTACTGTTGCCTATCATACTGGCTTGAGGCATACTACTGTACTACAGATCTTAGCATCCAATGTCATGTATATTAGCTTGCGACTTCATAGCCTACACAACCCATATCATACCGCCTGGCCTGATGTTCTCTGTCTGTATAGGTGTGTGGGGGAGGTTACCCATTTGCCTCTTTAGGGGCATGATACAGCATTTCTTTGTGTTTGCATTAGTGTACAATTGTCCTGCTGTGTCTGTGCCACTGTATTGCTATCATGGCTTAGTGGTTCAGCACTGTGACAATAGTGCACCGTATCATGGGGTCAAGCCCTGTCACTGCTTTTTATTTTCGTGCTGGTCAGACCAGACTGCTTAAGGAACAGTAAAGCAGATATGAGCATGTTTAAATGACTTTGCTCAACTTTCCCTGACCTTGCCCAACATTGCACGAGCAATTTTGTTTACATATACTAGATACTGGTAAAAGCTGCTTAGCACTGCTTTATATTGCTTAAAACATGGCAATCATGCCTCAGGTGGTGCTGCAGGGCTGCCTATGTCGGATGCACATACTACACTCCCTATACATGTTTGGAAACAGGTAGTGTCAAGTTAGGCATCCCTTTTATTTTATGTGCGAGTCAGAAAGAGGTATCATTTCCAGGGTTCCTACTGAGCCAGTATATGTGCTATGCGTTGCCTCTTTGCCAAGGCCAAGGCATACTGGGCACACCTCCTTCTGCCTACTGGGGCAGGCTCAGGTTGTTCCTCCTCCGAGTCATGCTGTGCCTGTGCAGGCCTTGGCAATGGTGGGAGGCTGTTTGGCCCTGTCCCATGCTGTTCCTGCTGCAGCTGTTTTCACAGGATCATATTGTGTAGCATGGCACACACCATGACAATTTGGGTGCATGTAGTTGGTGAGTACTGCAAGGCTCCACCAGATGTGTCCAGGCACCGGAACCGTGACTTGAGCATCCCAAACACACGCTCAATTACATTTTGTGTTTGTGCATGTGCCTCATTATGGAGTTCTTGTTCAGGTGTGTGCATTTCTGATGGGTGTCATCAGCCACCGCTCCAGTGCGTATCCAGCATCCCCCACTAAGTGACCATCAGGGATGTCCCCACTGGCAAATGTCTGGTACAGCTGCAACAGATGCCAGATATGGGAATCATGGTAGCTTCCAGGGCAGCCAGCACACACATTCAGTATTATGCCCTGGGCATTGCACACGACCTGGCAGTTGATGGACTGGAAGCCCTTGCAGTTGATGTAGGCCCTACCCTACTCACCAGCTGGTACTTTGATGTGTATGTGCGTGCAGTCAATTGCACCCACTACCTCAGGGTATTCCACTATTTGCTGGAAGAGATGCATATTGCTGGCCAATACCTCATGACCACTGACATGTGCTGACATGGCATTCAGGAAATGGTGCATGCTAATGCCTGTGAAATCCCCATCATATCACCAGTTGTTCTCTGGAAGGTACCTGTTGCTAGTATTCTTAGGCCAACACATACCTTGGTTTCAACTGGGATGGGTTCCCCTCTGTTGGTTCTGTGTGTGAGGCGTGGCCTGCACAGCTCAACAATTTGCTGCAGTAGCTCTCTATCCACTCTATGCAACTCCACTATCTCCAGCTCATGTAGCCCCTGGTAGGTTACCCTGGGTCTGTGCACTCTTTTCTGTCTCCTCACTGTGGGTTGCTCAGCAGCATTCGCAATGGCACCACCCTCAGCATCTTGCACATGTTGCCTTATAACAGCAATGGCAGTCCCTAACATTTTGTGTCTCAGTTTATGCTTTTTAAGTTTTCACTTCTCTTTATTGACTGCAGTGTTGCGGTGTTTCTGAGAAACACATGGGGGAATGTTGTTTGCAGAGTTTTAAGTGTTGGGCTGGGCTGGGCTAGTGTACTGCCTGTGTAATTGACTGATTCTGATTGATTTCACCTGGCAGCTCTGCTAGTTCTCCTTGGTTAACTTCCTACTACTTCTTTTCCTTCCTTTTCCCTTTCTGTTTCCACAGGGGGCAGCACCACACAAACAAGCGCAAACACGCGCACTCGAGAGCACACGCGCACACACAGTCTTACACAAGCTTACACAGGCTTAGGCAGGTGCACATTCATGTATACAGGCTTAGACAGCCTTACACAGGCTTACATGGGTGCACACATGCGCACACAGGTTTAGACGGGTTTACACACGCGCGCACACAGTGTAAGCAGCTTTGTAAGAAACTTTAGTGATAGTCACGGCGTACACCTTCAGTTTCTGGGTTTCAGTTTAGACAACTGTAGACACGCCTCTTCCAGTCCTGAGTAACTCACAGCAAACACATGCCACTCTGCTCCAATAAGCTTACAGTCTTTTTGATACATACCCCCTCATGATGTCACCGATCTTCTACTCTGTTACAACCCTAATCCTACTCTTACACTCTAGGGACATGGTTCACATACCAGGAAAAATTGGGATTCACTATCCTTATACTCATTTGCATAGGATTGCCTACTAATGCATGGTTACATCTCTCAGACTGAGCTTCCCCCCCCTTAGCAACCACTACTCAGTAGCCATGTTGTCTTCAGCCTGCCATTCACTTGCATGGCAGATGAATATTTTGAATAAAATCCCTATTTGTGGCTTTTATTTTTTGTTTTTCTGGTTTTAGTGCACTGCACGTTTGCGCGGCCTTGCGCTATGCTTAAACATCGGATATCGAGGAAAAAAAATTTTTTTATTATTTTGCAACAGATAAAAATGTCAATAGCCATATATTTGGTCATTGGCATGCTTCCTTAACTGGATGCATCCTTTATTTGGAGCTGTCATAGCTCCGTTTTGCTATTTGCAGAACAGTACTCAGTTGCCAACCAAGTACATTTCTGCAAATAACTCTACTCTTACTCGGGCAGGTTAGTGTTTCCTGGATCGCAAATTTACCTCATTTGCATAGCTTTTAGCAGCAAATGAGGTAATTTGCATAAAATAACACTGTCCGTGCACGAGTCGTTTTAGGAGCTCTCTTGCATGCCCCTGCCGGCTGTTCCTGGATCGCTCGGCAGACATGTTGGCTGGCTGGAGTCTTACTCTACTCCTAGACTCCGTGCAAGCCTTTGTGAATCCAGCCCTTTGAATGTCATCTGAAAAAATACTTGATAGATAAACGGCTTTGCATCTGCATCATCCCTGGTTAAACTGTTACTAATATACCTATATGAATTTGTGCCATAACTCTCTGCTGCACACAATGTAATGAACTATTATCACAACTTTATTCATAGATTTTTACCAGGCTAACAACCTGGGGGCAGGGGGGGGGCTTCCTAAGCCTAGGCAAGTATTCATGATAGAATAATGATGTGCTGCTTTTGAACAGGAGACAGATCACCAGGCATTTATAAGCTACGTCTGTCCATAAGTGACATCTCCCATCCAGTGGTCTACATTGTGCTTAAACTGGGTAATAGAGGAACTCAGATTCACATGGATGGATGCCTGTTCCATAGGAGGGCAGTCTTTGGGACACATATCTGTCTCTCTAGCATGTTATGTTTAAGTCAGAGATACATACAATTCAGGCCCCTAGAACTTGTATTTCTGGTACTCTTTAACTTACGAATATGTAGGAGATTCATAAGTTTGGGGTTTACAGACACCTTGTAAGCCAGGCATAGATCATGCCTTTTACCCTCCTCTAGCTACCTCATCTCCTTGTGCCATCTTCTTTCCTTCCTTTCTTTGGGCTACCCCAATTCGTTATATTGTCATCATATTTTGAACAAGTCTTTATAGTAACAGATATTCTAACATAAAATTTGTCAGTCTATGCAAACTGATGGCATTGCACTGCATATATCTCTCTGTGATTAAATAATATTAATCTACAACCCATGTAACTGTTATTTATGTCAAGGATGCATGAATAATGCAACTGCTTCTCATAAACAAAACTGTAAATAAGAAACAATGCAAATGATATCCATGATGTCTACATAATGGACCTTTTCTCTCCCGGACTCTTCTGAAAAAGCTGTACTTCTCAGTCATACATTCCCAGTAAACAAATGCTAATTAATTAATGAGAATGTGATTTGCAGAAAGAATGTTGCTGAAGCTTACAGCCTCATGATTTTATGCAGTGGCGGCTCATGCTATTGGACTGCAGACCCCCCCCCCCCGCTTTAAACCAAAATAAAAAAAATCCCAGAACTCCATGCATGAGTGCTCAGAAACTTGTATCTGGACTGCTGTTTAACCAGTCATGATTCGGAAAGAAGAGAGCAGTCTACAGATGCCCCAGAAGTCTATGTGCTTACAACCGCATAGACTGGAAGGGGATCGGACTGCAAGGTCTGCAGTCTGTGCATGCTTGGAATGAGCTAGAAGCAACGCACGCATACGTGCTTGGCATTCCGGTGCTGAGAGCTGCTGAGATTTGAACTCAGAGCAGACTTTTTTTGCCACATATTTTTTGTTCTGTTCTGTTCCTCATAAAATCTGTGGTTTTCTGGATTTTAAATTCACTAAATAATGACAGAAATTTGAATTTCAAACTTCATATTCTTCAGAAAGTACATGGTAACACAGAACATTTTATTTTGGCAATTTTCTAAGTTTATAAGATTAATATTTGAAAGTTGTCCCTATTTTTGGGGGCTGTTCCTCCATTATTGGCTTTGTGCAGGTTTTTTTGATCCAGGCCATCTTTTTTTGGAGAAGGTTCCTCTGCACCCTAGTGGCAGGAGTGTGCAGTTAGAACTTGTCTGATTGAAGACTGTTGGAACAGGGTTCAGTTTTGAGCTTTTTTTGGTTAATTGGGTAACTTGTTTAAATCAGTTTGTTCATTTTTTATTGTTTTATATATAGATATATATATATATATATATATATATATATATAAATGCACTTTATTCATCTGCTTTTACTTTATTTGTGTTTCTTCCTACTTTATTACTAGAGGCCTTGACTACAACTCTGATCTGAGATATATAACAATTAGTATCCTTTTCTGTGCATTTTAAAGTGTTTTTTTTTATTGTATCTGCTTTATTTTCTGAAAAAAAAAAAAAATATATATATATATATATATATATATATATATATATATATATATATATATATATATATATATATATACACACACACACACTTGTTTACCAACTTTCTAAGCTAGTATAGTCCAGTTTTCAGGTTAGTGCTGAATTCAGGGCTGTGTTACAAATCTTTGTGTTTGCCCATACCTTACTTGGAGAAAAGGAAGTTTCTCTGTTCACCTGTCAGAAAGGGGAGCTTTGAGCAGCCTATCTGTCCCTGGAGGAGGGGTTTCAGCCCAGAAATTAGTAGTTTATAGACCATTTTGGGATAATTTCTATCTCTTTCATTTTCCTGCTATAAAAACCGCATTTGCCCAGTTATGCGTGTCAGGCAGCGCCGGTTAGCTAGGTTATAACTATTCCTGGCTCCACAACATCTCCTCTTCAATTTTTCTCTTGGAACTAGACAAACTTACAACTTAAGCAATCAGGCCATTCATTTCTCAGCCCAGCACTTGCTCAAAACCCATAGCAAGCACTTATAAACCCTAGCACTAGACCACCCTATACTGTACAGAAGGACAAGGCTCTCTGTTCAACCTTACCAGCCAATCAGTAAAACAGTTCACTGTACCTATCCAGGCATGTCAGTTTCAGGTGTACTCTCCAGTCCAACTGGTGAATCTGGGCATTTTGAGGCAATGTTACAACTACCTCATGTACACAGACAGACCACTCCTCCTACCACCAAACACTAATACATGCGAGAGATGCAATTATACAGCCAAAATGGAGGCTAAGCTCTCTCAACCCAAGACTGGATCTGACAGTCAAGAAGAGAAGTGAAATACTTGTATCACACCACCAGTCTCACATAGACCCATTAAACCAGCACCAGCAGAAATCACACATAAATGCAAAAAAAAACATACTCGAAGGCTCTAAATAAAAATCTGCAAAAGCAACAGAGACCTCCAAAGCAGACATCCAAGCAACCTCCATCCCCCCAATACAAACCATGAAAGACATACTTCAAAAAACCAGTGTGCCATGCAATCACAGCCCTTAAGGTAAAATAACATACCCAACACACTAGTAATAGGTGACTCTATAGTCAGGCACACTGATGTCCCACTCACTAGGCTGAATAAAGAGAAGGTTACTGTTAGCTGCCAGTTGGCTGCCGGGACCCACCACATAACACAACCACTCAGGCCACTCCAGAACAAGTACAAATATGACTCTGTCATTGTCCATGTTGGTGTGAATGACCTGAGCCATACCTCCCTGGACTACATGAAAAGAGACATGGAAGAGCTCTCTGATCACGTAGCCCAGGCTGGTATGACCCTGACCCTGAGTAGCATCCTGCCCTCACCAAGAATGATACGACGGTATAAAGAAAAAATGATAAATTTCAACAATTGGCTAAGTTTCTGGTGTCATTCAAAGGGGATCCAGTGTCTGTCTGCCTGCCATGACATGCTCGACAAGCCACACAGCTTCACTAGAGAGGGCTTGCACCTGTCACACATAGGCTTTCAAATACTGGCCAAGGCTCTTGCCACCCCATAGTCCCTTTTTTAGGCAAGGCTCAAAAGACAAACCCACTGTCGTAAATAGCACAACTAAAAAAAGCTGAGGGTAATGCTACTCAATGCCAGATGTCTAAACCTCAAAATGCACACACTCGAGGCACTCCTAAGTATGGAGAAAATCAATATATGTGCAGTAACAGAAACGTAGTTTAAGGGTCCAGAGAGCATCCCAGCACTTCCAGGCTACAACTCATACCATACATTTCGGCCAGAGAACCCAGGCCAAAATACAAAAGGTGGGAGCATATACATATTCATCAAGGATACCCACACTTCCAGGTTAGTGTCACAGCACAATGCTTCAGAGATCATCCATGTGCAGCTAACAATGGGCAAAACTGCAATTCAAATTATAGCTTGCTACAGATCACCCACCATGTCCCAGGACACCCATTCCGCTTTTCTGGAAACACTGGAAAACATAAATGTCCTACCAAACACCCTAATATTGGGTGATTTCAATCACCCAAACATTAACTGGGAGAACTAATCAAGTACTAACTCCCTTGCCAAACATTTCCTAGAATTTATAAACTCAAATGCCCTGGATCAACTGGTCAACACTCCCACCAAAGGTGACAAGATATTGTACCTGGTCATCACCAACATGGGCGACCGGTGTTCCACACTGGAGGTCAACCTCTCGCTGGTTAGATCTGACCATAAACAAATCACTCTGGATATCCACATTCCACCCCCACCCCCAGATAAGGAAACCAGACTGAAAAACATATCAAAAGCAAACTTCACAATACATAAGACTGAGGTGGGAAGTTTCAAAGCCCCTCTGCTAAAGATAATGTTCTCCAAGCTGCAAAATCCTTTACTAATGCATTCTACGGGCATCTACAAGCATGCATGTATCATGCTATCCCAAGCAAAACCAAGACTCGCTCCTCCAAGAAAAAGAAACCAGTCTGGTGGACCCCTGCCATAAACAAGCTATACAGTAGAAGGAAACTAGTGCATAAAAGAATAAAATCCCAAGAAGGGAAGACATCCCTGATCAGTATCGGCAAGAAACTACGATCCCTCATAAAATCATCCAAGGCGAACTTCAAAAAAAAAAAAATTGCCAAGGACTCCAAAGATAACCACTAGGCATTTTTAGCTATGTCAATAATCTAAGTGGCAATGCTCAGATCTGCTCGGAGTTAGTGCAGAATGGCCCCAAATACACTGAACTGACCGATATCACCAAGATCCTGGCAGACAGGTTCAGTGCAAACATCACCCTCTCTCACCCCCAAAAGGGCCCATAACCATACCAGAAGAATGTAGAGCTCCTGAAATCACAGACACTCAGGTGAAAACAGCCCTCTCCAAAGCCAAAAACACAGCATCAATGGGACTGGATGGTGTCCCAACCTGTGTCCTACATGAGCTCAAAGATGAACTAACCCCTCACCTAAACACACTGTTCAAACTCAGCCTCTCCACAGGCTATGTACCCATAGAGTGGCACACAGCAATGGTTATTCCGCTCCACAAAGGTGGAGCTACAACAGGCCCCGGGAACTATCACCCTATAAGCCTGACTAGCCTGGTCGGCAAAGCTATGGAGCGCATCATCATGGAACTCATTAACAGAGACATTGGGAATGTCCAAACACTGGACCCTACCCAGTTCAGCTTTGTTAAGGGAAGATCATGCCTCATAAACCTGGTGGACTTCTTTGAGACAGTTACCAAAGCTATAGACGAGGGAAAGATGGTACACACAGCCTACCTAGACCTCGCAAAGGCCTTCAATACCATTCCCCATTCTGGTATTATAGACAAGCTCACCAGCCTGAACATAAACCCCTACATCTCAAGATGGGTTGCCAACTGGCTCACGGACAGAACCCACATGGTGAGAGTTGTGGGAGCTTGATCCGACTCTAAACCAGTTACAAGTGGCATTCCCCAGGGCTCAGTCCTAAGACTCCTCCTGTGGAGCATATACTTCTCAGAGGTACAGACAAGCACAGGAGGACTATGGCTGACCAAGTTTGCAGTCAACTGTAAACTGGGGGCTATAATTGCCTCTCTAGTTGACCCAGACATCCTCCAAAAGGGTCTCACTGAGACGGATACCTGGTGTCAAAATCATGGCCTCAAGCTAAATGCCAAAAAGTGCATAGTCATCCCCTTTGGAAAAAACAAAGTACCCACAAACTACCACATAGGTGGTAGTCCCCTAAATATGGAAGATGTAATAAGGCATCTGGGGACACAAGTAGATAGTAATCTCTCCTTTGATAATCACATTGCCAAAGTGGTTAGAAAATCTTTCTATGTGGCCCACCTAATCACAAAAGGGTTCACATCCAGATCAAAAGTGGTCATTGTGCCCCTCTATTCATCACTCATCAGACCCATCATAGAGTACAAACAACATTTGGGATGTACCTTACAAGACACCTGCAACAGCTGGAAAGACCACAGAAGTACCTCACCAAGAGGATCACTGGCCTCAAACAGATGCCCTATGCAGCTCGACTGAAGAAACTCCAGCTGTACTCGGTTGCATACTGCCTACTCAGAGGTGATCTCTGCCTGACATACAAGGCCATGTCCAACCCAGAATTGATGGACATGCTCCACCTAAAGACAACCTTATCCCCTCAAGCCACATGATCTAGGGATCTAAACCTCACCACAACAATAAATAGGATGTGCTGGAGGGATAGATTCCTGTCCCAGAGACTTCCCATGCTTAGGAACAAGATTCCAATCTACATTAGGCAGAACTTCTCGCTAACACTCTCCAAGAGAAACATTGACGAGTGGATGGGAAACAGAAAGTTTACCCCGGGGATCACTTCAGTGGCTCTGCTGGACAGAGGCACAAGGAACTAATCTAAGGGGCTGGCAAAAGCCAACACATTCTGGCTAGGCTTATAAATGCCTTTGGGCAGATAGCCTAGTACCTACCTATGAACCTATGAACCTAAGAGGTTAAGCGCTATGGTCAGAACTTAATTCACTAAATATGTTTGGAGGCTGTATTCCCCCATTATTGGCTTTGTCCAGGTTTTTTGTGGTAAGAAGTTGAGAGCTACTGTAAAAATTGAATTCACTAAATGATAGCCATTTAAGTTTCAGTTTTTCTTTCTTTCAAGCAACAGCTGATTTGGCATAGTGGTGTGTTGCTCTCACTATAGTGCACAGGGTCCTGGGTTCAAAATTTGGCAGTGAAATGCATGGCAGTTACACTGCATTTTATTCTAGCAACTTTCCAAGGTTATACAAGCAATGTTTAAAATGTGTCCCTGGTTTTTGGGCTCCCCCCAATAATTTTTGACTTTTTCCAGATTGCTTGTGCTCATGTGCTGCAAAGTTGAGAGATACAGTTCAGTATCGAGTGGATTTTACAAGGAGCTAAGAGTTTCAGGGGAAGAAAAGATTAGTGTTGCTTATGCTGAGTCTGCTTGCATTGTTAATAGCACATCAGGTAGTGTAGTTGCTTTTAATACAGAAGGCTGTTGGTTCTACTCCCACAGTATGTAGATGCATTTCTGATACTGTACTATGTTGTGGACTGTTTGCCATCCATTCCCTACTGCAATATTACTAGCTTATATTTTTTTTAATGTAACATGGGCAATTTATTCCTCAAAGACAGCAGACACTTTATTTGTAGATGAAACAATGAAATATAAAGTTGTTTGCTAGCAGCAACCTCTTCATTAGTTACATATCTCTTTAATGTGGAATTATTTAGATGACTTTTACTTCTGCAGAGATTGTGCATATTTACTGATACTGATGGATTGTAGAAGTTTGATTAGAATTTTATGATGTAAATGTTCTGAATTGGGCAGTTTTGTCATTATTGGTGCATGCATTTTGTTTCATTGTTTACTGGAAAAATGTTCAAAACAATGCATTTAAAATGTACTCTAACAACTTTACTGTATTATACAAGTAATATAATTTAATACAACCAGGAAGGTGTATCAAAGAACACATGTATGTTTTATGTGTAAGGGGCCTATGATTAGAAAACAGCCCAAAGTTAATCTTTATCTGCCACTGGCCAGATGTATTTTCTTTGAATGTGGGTTTCAATGATGTTTCAATGAATTTGAGTTTCAAGGGCAGAGAAGTTTAAATGCTAAGTCTATTTTCATTGTGAGCCTGCATTGCTTTGTTTAGCAGATGTCTATTAGTGTTTGTGCTGTAAAATGTAAAATAAAACTTTTAAATGGAATCCAAATTATCATATAAGTAAAGCAGTACACTTATTACAGTGTTTATGTTAAATGGGGTGAAATAGCCAAGTAATGGGACATTGGAATGACTGCAGGAGGGAGGCCCCATTTGACTATGATTCTGTGAGGGGGAAGGGCGGCAAACTCAATGACAGCCCCGGCTAAACTATACCTCTCCACTGTCCAGATTTTCACAGAATGAATATATTTTTACTTCTTAGTTTTGTTTTTATCCTCATAAAATCTGTGGTTTTCTGGCAAATTATTTAGGAATGAAGTCACTAAATAATAACATACATTGAGTTTCAGACTTCATGCCCTTCAGAAAAAATGCATGCTAAACCAAGACCTGTTATTATCTCAACTGTCTAAGTTTATACAAGAGCAATTTTTACTACTGCCTGTATGTTCCCCCAATATATTTGGCCTTGTCCAGATTCCCTGCATTAAGAGGTTGAAAGGTACGTACAAATAAATTGCTTTATAGAGTTAGGTCTATCCAAACCTCTCAACTGTCACTGACTTTGGCTCAAAATGTTGGTCTCCCCCTAATAATCCCTCCACAAAATGGCAATTTTGGAAGAAAATGTGGAGGGTTTACAATTAATAAATAATTGCAATGATCAGAGTTATAGATTTCTTTTATTTCAGAAATGCATGTACATTCTCTTATTTTGTCAACTGCTCAACTTAATAGTACTAATATTAAAAAAGTGTCCCTTCTTTGACAGGTTCACAGGTGTATTGGGTGGCTATTTTCTATTTTTGCATCACATTTTTGGTCCATTTTTTCATAAAATTGTGGTTTTCTGGCAAATTAGTAGCAAATCATTAAAGAGTGAAGTTAGAAAATAATGACAGAAATTTAAGTTTAATATGTCATACCCTTCAGAAAAGTCATAATAATGCAAGACCTACTATTTTATTATCTTTCTAAGTTTATAAGAGCAATATTCAAAAATTGTCCTTATTTTGGACCTTTGTCCCACTTCATTTTATGGTTTTGTCCAGATTTCTTGCTCTGAGGTTGAGAGATATGACAAATGTCTCAGCCAGAGACATTTCAAATGTGACATACTTGTTGCACCCCACTCCCCCATGTAGTGTCTCTGGATGTGTCCAAGCAAAGCAAGGAGCAGTTACGCAGTTTAAGTATGCAGAGTATCCCTCCATTCAAGGTAGACACAAGTACTATAGTGGTTTTTCATCTGTCCTTGGTTTTGCAGAATGTTCTGGTTTTCTATCATATTTTATACTGTTGATGTATGCTTCTTATTATTCAGAAAATGCATGTTGTTGATGTGTCTGTTGCTTTGCGTTTAAGTAGCAATGATTTAATGACCATCAGGTAAGCTTGTCTGAGATTGTAAGATGCAAGTAAGCTTTAATAAGCATACTGTTAAAGAAATGCCAACATTGGAAGGCTTTTGTTGTTGCCATGCAGAGAATATTTACATAACTAGATAATGTATAAGCCTTAGGTATTGAAATGCATATGACAGTATTTGTAGTAAAGGACAGGATTACAGTATTTTCAGAAGCTCATTACATTTGTTGGAGACTTGCAATAATCTTTGCAGGCTTTACCTGTAAACTAAACAGAATGCCAATCTATCATGTGTAGTCCATAACCTGTGCAGTAATCCTTTAAGCAATTTATCTTGAGCTTGTTTCTTGCTTGCTGTTCATTTTTTACTTTGATCATGTTTTCCCCATGAAACAAGTAGATAATTGTTGTCAAGCAGCAGGTCTTTTTTGGATAAGAAACATTTTTACAAGTGGGGGTATCACAGAGATTGCTAATTCCAGCATGTTACTTGGTACTTTTATAAAGCTGAATATAAATTATAATTAGAACTGCAGTGCAAGGAGAAGTGGTTTGAGTTGAGTACTGCTTGTTTTTTTTATACTTCATTTTGACTGGCATTCCAGTTGTTGCTCCTTCAGCTTTTCCCAGTTAAGGGTCGCCACAGCAGAACTCCAGTCCGCTAATGATTGGAAGTAGATTTTCACAATGCCGAGGTGCCAGCTTGACACCCAACCTTCAACGAAGGCACGCCCATTCATGCATGTCTTTCAAATGCCACTCGACTGCGGGGAGGACATGCAGACTCCACACAGAATGCACTCCAGCCGAGAATCGGATGGGAGAACCTCTTGCTGTGAGGTGACAATGCTACCACTGTACCACAGCAGCTTGACTGGCATTCCAGTAATGTATTTAAAAAGTAATTTATTTTTTCATGCCTCGCAACATTTTTGTTTCCATTTGGATATTAAATAAGCTGTCATGTAGCCAATGCATTGAAATATTTTTTTCTTCTACACTTCATTTTTTCTTGATTGGACTGTCATAATGATGGCTTGGTACCCAGGGCAGCTTATTTAAAGTCCCAGTTTTTGTGGGTTTGAGCATAGCTCCACCCCTTCTAGTTGGCCACACCTCTTCATGTTGGCCCCACCCATTCAGCTGTCTCCTGCAGCCCCCCTTTGATTTAAAGTCAGCAGCTGCCACTGATTTTACACACTATCTTAGACTGTATAAGGTTAGAAATTCCTTTACCATCCAATGTTTATACAGCACAGTTGTCACCCCCTTGTTCTTCACTTTCAGATCCTGCTTTTTTTTGCATATTAATATTTTTAATTGAGCTAATAATACCTTCTGATAGCTGAATAAGTCCATCGCACAATTACCCCCATTTTCCCTTTATTTCTATGCCCCTAAGTACATATGCTACGAAACTGGGTCAGGTTGGACTTTCTGAATTTCCTTAGAGAGTGCCAATATTCCTCACGTTGTTTTCCAAGTCTATTTGAGTTTAATTAAACCTGTTAAAATACTCTACATATTTCTTCTACTGTAGATAACTCTTTAGGTCATTTTGCCCACACATTACCTTCCTTATCCTATGTACTAGTTTTACTTACAAAACCCACTCTTCTCTGTATATCTTCTCCCTGCAGACAAATTAATCTTCAATCTGGGCTTTTTGTTTTCAAAGATGATCCATGTCTGTGTAAGTTTGACTTCTGTGCCATCTGTCAGCCTATCTGAGTTTTTCTTCCTGCAGATGGATAATGCATTTTAATGCAGAGTTGCAGTATAAATGTGGTACGGTAAACTGTGATCTCCATATTCTTCCTTAACCTACTAGTTAGATGAATGGGCAGTATCTTTCCCTCTAAAATATCTGAAAGTTAATATGGTTGGCAAATGCTTTTCTGTCATTTTGTACCCAGACTGAGTACAAGTCATTTCACACATCAACACATTCTTTTCTCACACCTACCAGTTTTACAGCTTTGTGTACAAATCAATGTACAGGAGCATACATCAGGCAGTTACCTACAATACATATAGAAACAGATAATAATAACCCCCTCCCACTGTAGAAAAGTCCATTTTGTAGTTAATTTGATAACAAATGCCTCTGCAGTAAACCAGACAATACCAGCTGATAAAACTAGAGCATCTATATTTAGAACTGGCTGCATTGTTCACATTTTTGGTGCTTCCTAATAACTGGGGCATTCAAATGCCATACAATAGTGGCAATCCATTTCTAGCAGAAGCCAGAGTCAGTCAATATAAAAAAAACAGTAATCTAGAAGAAAGAAAGAAAGTCCTTAAAAACATATCTCCACACACAATGTTATGTCTTTCACCAATTAACCAAATAACATCACAGTACAAAAATTATTTGAAATGTTTGAACAAAAAGGTATGACAAACTGATATTAACTAATTTCCATATTTCTTCTAAAGATCTCTAAACTCAGGCACAAAATAACTATGCTGTATCTTGATATGTAGACATTTTATTCTGCTGAAAATGAAATAGCTTTAACAAATTGTATGGTACCTATAAAGAGGGAACAGGTAGACAAATATCAGCCATCATTAAAAACTAGCCTTATAGAATGCTAAGTCTCTAGAAAATGTAAAGTCAGTGCACTGATAGGCAGACTCAAATACCACACCACGTATATTCTAGAACAAAAGCTTTGCTTAAAAATATTCAGTTATAGCAGCAAGAAAGCAAACCTAACCCCATAAAGTCATTAGAACAACCCCATAAAGTCATTAGAACAGTAGGCCCATATAATGATCATTCATCAAAATGTGTTATCAACTACAACAATGTAAGTGTACTGAGGCTTATTTACTTCTATTTAATACAATTTAAGGGCTGAGATAGATTACATTTTAAAAATAGCTTCTGCACTTCCATCTTCTCAGAGAAGAGGAATCTGCATTGTCGTTTTCAGCCATTTGCTGAAACTTGCAAACATTATGAAATATGCCTAGTATGTCTGCTTTTACTGTGTGCTATACTTTCATCTTGGTTGAATGGTGCAGCACAACACTACACACCTGAGAAGATTTTTAATGGAGAGGAACGCCTTCCCATTTCTATCAGGGAAGTGACTATTTAATCATTCCTGAGCACTTATAAGCAATTTGTGTTAATTGCTGCTTGGCGGGGTGTTTTACAAAGTTTTACAACTGTTTCTGCACTTTTAAGTTGCAAGACAATAAATATCTGCAATACAATCTTCAATTTTAGCTTGCATTAGTAGTTCCAGATAATGTTTTTTTTTCTATTACAGAGTGTTTATTTTCTACAGTACTGTGTGTGTGTTTGCCCTTCTTTGAATGGTGTTGTACAATATTATGCTACAAATATCACCACAGTAACCACATTATAGACTAGTCAGTAGTTGCCTTGTTGAATTCAACTCTTAGGACTACTCAAAAACAATACTTCTCAATTACTGTTGTTGTGCTGTAACCTATTCTTTTTGTCACTGTCCCAAGCAAATTATCTACATTAAAAGCAGCAGAACCTCAGAACATTTCTGTCATACTGTCCTGAGCAAATTGTCTACATGTATAAATGAAACTAGCCCAGACCCTCACTATTCTAAAATGTTTTTTTCTGCTGAAAAGTGCAAGGACACAGCCCTCACCACAAAAGCCAAAACTGAATCCTGTGTTTGTAAATGCTTCTGACTACATATCAGTCTTACAGAACTCTTTTAACCCACTGTACCTATCTGCCAGACTTATGCACACCATGGGAATATAGTCTGCCATTAACACCTGTCACCACCCTGCTAACACTAGATACCTCGGGGCAGTATAACAACTGCCTTATGCCTACTGACAATCTAATATTACCAAATGCTGTGGCTATATGCGAGAGGTGCAAACAGTTAAACTGGATGAAAACGTATCAAACCTTTCAAATTACACACCCCAAACAGTACAGAGGTACAGCATCAGAGATAAACTCACATATGCTTAGGGACTATAAAAATCTCTCCCAAACCCACAATGTCCCCATAAGCACTATACAACTGCACTCCAAATTCAGCAGAATAGAAACCTCATAGCAGCAGCTCAAAATACATCCTTCTCTTTTAACACACCAAACATGGGTCACCAAAGTGGCATACCTAAGAACACTTTTGGCCACCACCCACTTTCACACAACACAGAACAATGTGGTAGTCATAAGTGATTCCATAGTGTGGCAAGGATGAGGTAAAAGCTGCTTCTTTGTTGCCAGAAGTTGTGAAATTAGCAGGGTTCTCATATCCCTTCACCACATGTATGCTTATAACATAGCTGTTGCATGAGATCCTGACCAACCCTTATTATAACTCCCCTGAAACATATCAAAAAAGACATGATTGAACTCTCCAGGTACGTTTCAGATGCTGGTGAAAAAGTAGACTTGGGTAGTATATTGCCACAATGGCAAATGATGCCACAATATAAACAGAAGATAACTGATTTCAATAAATGGGTCAGCTGCTAGTGTCTGTCTGAGAGGATACAATGTGTATCAGCCTGGGAAATTATGGCTAATTATCCCTCCTGATTTACGAGAGATGTTACGAACCTCTATCCTCAGGGCTTTGACTTATTAGCCACAATTATTTCTGCCCCATAGGTACTTTGTTTGGCATAAGCCAGCCTCCTATATATATGTCAGTCTAGCAAAGTCTATAGCAAGGTGGCATTGCACAATGCTAAAAGTCTAAGCAAAAAATGCCTACATGTGAAGCGTTCTTTACCCATAGAGGCATAGACATTTACACAGTCACAAACACCAAGAATTCTTTGTAGTGAGAACACTCCTTCCTTACATGATATTACTGTCTACCACTTCTTTAGACTCTTAGATGGGGATGGCATTGCCTCTGGCAGGGGCATATCATTTTTATTTTATTTATTTTATTTTACATTTGTTAACCGGGTTAGTCTAACTGAGCTTTTGGCTCATTTTCAGCAGAGACCCATGGAGAAAAGTTCCTCAGAGAAATAGAGTTTAACAAAATTCACTTACAATCAACAAGAAAGATTACGATCAGGTTACAAATAGCAAATGAAATGAATGGTAACAAAAGGATTGATTTTTTAGATATAAACAGCATTTATGCAAAAGTAGGATGGAGAAGGCCCCAAATTGCAATAAAATATAGCAAGATCAGTTACAATCAGCAAGGAATAACAATCAGATTAAAGTAGCATATTAAATGTATAATACCTGTGTAACTGTAGTTAGGTTTAGAGAGCTTATATTCAGAAATAGGATGGAGGATAAAGTGACTATAAAGAGGTGATGTCCATTAAGAAAGGTTGTAGTAAATGTTTTTTTTTTTATGAGAGCAGTCAGATATAATATAGATGAGATAGACAGGGAGAAAAGGTGGGAGAGGGAGGCAGTAAGAATGGATAGAAGGAGGGAAGTGGAGGGAGAGAAAAGTTTAAAATAAAATTTGGGTAAAGAGGAGCATTAGGTGAATGGGTAGTAGCTTCAGGGGAAATGACTACAGTGGCAGGACCATTTTTTTGTTAGGTATTTTCGAGTGGCTAATTTGAATTGCTTGCTATGGTCATGGGACTTTATTTCTAGGCTTAATTGGTTCTGGGTTGTAGTTATAAAGTAGACATCCTATTTTAGTTTCGGGTTTATACATTTGTAACAGTCCTTGTTCAATGCTGCGAAGTGACCTAGCTGGGGAGGATTTAGATATGATAGTAGAGAGGCTACAATAATCCAATGACTTCAGAACTACTGCAGCTAGATAAACCATTACAACTGATACATACCTTGGCAATTCCTTATATATTCACCTTTTACATCATGGTCAACTACAGGACCCTTACTATGTCATCCATAACCCATGTAAACTATGCTAATAAATCAGAATTCTTAAGCATCAAACAAAATGCACTCATTCCAGGTGAATTAAAATATCCTTCCTTTAACTGGCTAACACCCACCTCAAAAAAATAAATATGTAGAATGGTTCTTTGATATCATAGTACCTATACCCTTAGTCAGTTGGTGTCTGCACCTATTAGGGCTCCAGACCATTCTAGAGTTGGTTCTGACAAGTATATTACCATTATATATCACACTTGTAATTATCTCCTCAGTGGGTAAATCTTACCTTCATGTCATATTATTTGTCATACAATTCAGCCAATGGCACCCTCATATCCCACTGTGTTCATAGACTTCTACAAGGCACCCTTCCTAACACTGTCTCTAGATCTTATGAAAATTAAAAGCTCCCCACTACATTAGGAATCCATAGCTAAAACAGACACACTTAATACTGATTTTTAGTATATCCTAAGGTCTTGTATCAAGGCCACTGTACCTTTTCATCAAAAAATGCAATGCAAAGTTTAGAAACAAATGGATTTTGTGTAACCCCCTCATAAACAAACTACAACAAGAGGGACAAAATCCTCAGATCCCACTGATCTAAAAGCAAATTCAAAAGAGTAAACAAGGCGTGAAGGCAGAAGATCAAAATGAGTAAGGAAAGTAAAATAGGAGTTGAATATTGCTATCACTTCAAAAGAGAACCGCTCAGTTATCTTTAATTAAAGTAAGTAATTTCAGGAACAACACTCAGCATTGCGCTAAACTGATACATGATAGCATTACACATACACAGACATATAAGATATCAAATTTAGCTTAAATATCTAGCATCTGTCCCTTCCATGCTTTCCCTTCTAGACCATCAAATCAGCATCCCCCGCTATAGTAACCACAAAACAACTAGTAGACACCTTCTTCAAAATAAAAAGCATTAGCTTTGTCGATCCATACAAAATAGAAGGCTGCTGTCTTTTTAGTATAAAACACTGTCTCTCTGACTCCCTTGAGACTTACTTAACCTCAGACTTTCCATTAGCTATATTACTGGAGACTGCAGAAGAGCTGTGATGTCCCCCTTGTCCAAGAACTATTCAACCACTGACCTGGGAATTATAAATTGATTAGCTGTCATCTGTCTCATATGTAAGTAGCAGCATTATGTAACTCATAAGCAAGGATATTGGTAGGTTAAAATCATTCAACCCTATCAAGTCTGTCTTTATGAAACAGAGATCTTGCTTACTTAACCTGGTTGACTTCTTTGAAATGGACACTAAACAAAGGTAAAGCAGTGTGAAGCACCTCCCGGGACTTTCATAAGGTCTTTTACACTATCCCATATTTTGGCATCATTGATAAATGGACCTAACTTAAAACTCAGCCCATACTTAACTTACAGGATAACAACTTGATTAAAAGACTGATCCCATTACACTAAGGTAGGTGACAAAAAGATCCATCATTAGTGATGTGCCATAGCATCTATTCTGGGACACTTGTCAGGGGACTCTAGAGGATAAGTCTGTTTATGCAAATGTGTATCTGTCATTAACACTACATATAACACTCACAGTCTTCAAGATGGTGAAAAACATCCAGATTCAGTGGCCTGTACAGTGGATTAAAACTAATTCCTAAAAATATATAGCACAGAACTTGCTTCTGCTACCATATATATGAGACCCCCTCACAAGTAATATAGTCAATAGAAGAGAGCACTTTTGGGGGCAAAGGTCTCTACTTCAACTACCTGTAATTGATTATAATAAAAAAATATTTTTACCAAGTCCTGTTAAATATAAAAACAATATTCTCAAGGTGCAGTGTGTTAAAAGACTCTCTTTATTTTGCCAGTATTAGACCAGTAATGGAAAATAATACTCTATTTCACATTTGTCTATCTATCCATCCATCTATCTATCTATTTATCTATCTATCTATATATCTATCTATCTATCTATCTATCTATCTATCTATCTATCTATCTATCTATCTATCTATCTATCCATCTATCTATCTATCATCTATCTATCCAAACATATGGTTTAATGAGGGAAAAAATAACTTTTGATCACTAACAAAATCTGAGGTATGAGCTTCCCAAGCTATAGAGAAAGTCCAACAGCTTTATTACCTTCTCTCTCCCTCTCTTATTGACTTCACCATGGTGATCTCTAGTTGGAACTATAGGTTTTGAAGAAGATGCATGATATTCCTCATGTTTCTAAAACTGAAAATACCAAAATAACTCACTCAAGAGATGCAGATCTACACTGTAATATCAACCGGACCTGCTGACAAGACAGATGTCTCCCTCAAATGATCCCCTTCTTCTAAAATAAGCTCACATTCCATAACAAACAAAGTCAATCTTTTGTACTCTTTCAGTCTAATTTAGACAACAGAATATATTACTTTAAATTCATCTCAGACCAGACCTTATCTATCCCTTTGTAAAGAATGTGTAAGTACAATGCAGTGAATAGCTCCAAATGATTTCTGCAGTCAGCTGCCTAATATGAACCCATGTGCATATTAGCCAATGAAACTCTAACACTTTCCTCCAGATTCAGCAAGCAGCCATGCAGGAATAAGTTATTCCTGCATGGCAGGGACCGTTCCTATTCAGCATGTCAGCGCGCCATGCATATGTATGAAGGCACGCTGCCATGCTGTAAAATGGACATGGTTCAGTGTACATGCACAGCGGGTGTGTCTGAGAGCAGAGCACTCACAATACACACACCCCCCTGCACTCCAGAATTGCCATTCAAAAATGTAATATGAGTGAGAACGCTCGTAACACCCCCAACCAATCAGGATAAGAAATCTGGGCAAAGCCATAAGGAACAATCATCCCTACCAAGCCAAAAGTTGATAGAATAACAGATTTAGCATAAGCATGTAGTGCACATCTCCCAACCCATCAGAGTAAGGAATGTGGACAAAGCCATAAGGGACAATCGTCCCTACAAAGCAGAAAGCTGATAGAATAACTGGTTCAGTATGGATATTCTGAAGGGTACAAATAAAAAAACACAACAAATTATTATTTTTTTATATATATATGCAATAAAGTTTAAGTGAAGCTGCATGGGTGTGCCCATTGCTTAGCTACACTTAGCCCAGCTGAAATGGCACAATAAGTTAAAAAGCAATAGGCATCCAGCATAAACATGCAATTGTGTGCGGTTAGTGCATATGTCTTGCATGTAGTCATTCATGGTTTGAGCCTCACCAAAATTATTTCCATTTTGTATGTGTAAACAGTGAAATTTTAATTTTATCAACCATAGTAGTGTATTAGGAACAGATGTGAGTTGTCAGTGTAATAACGTAGTGAAACCCCCATATAAACACAACTGCCCCATAGAGTATAGTCACACAAGAAGAAATTAATCACAGCACATTGGGGGATGTCAGGGAAGATAAATAAATCTATATTATGTTATGAATGATGAATCAATCCCATACAGGTGGTAGACCAATATAATCAAACATAAGCAATGCTAAGCATTGCACAGCTATGTTGACCGGGAGTAAGCATTGTGTACATATGAAAACTAAGCAATGAATAGCCCAGCTAAGTGAATTTGCCCATTGGTAAGCAATGCTGAACCTGCCACTTTAAGCACTGCCAACTTTAGCTAAGGAGCTTTGCCAGTAGCTTAGCTTAGCTCAGCATTTTCAAACTGTCCAATCATAGCAAAGGGCAGGAAATCAACCATATTTAAGCCTGACAGGTGGGAATACAGCTCATAACTGGTTGCAGCTCTCCGCTGTAAGCAGTATGGCAGGTGTTGGAGAGGGCATGCAGTTCTGGGTGCAGCGCTGGAACATACAGGAGTCCAAGGTCATGGTAGGACTCCTGGTAAAAAAACATGACATGAGACTGCTGCAGGACCAGTACCAGGGCTGCCAATATAAAGTGGAAGCCTGGGAAAGTCTCACCCGTGATCTCACCAGTGCCACTGGTATCCCTCGGACTGGTGAGCAGGTCCAGCACGACAATGCCAACTTGAAATGGAGGAAGAGGGAGCTCTTAGAACAGTGTGTCCAAGAAGCAAGGGACAGGGGAGATGTCCCAGAAGTGTGTAAGTATTCATAGCAATAATTGTTTACCAAAGTCCACCCTGTGTATGTGATGGATAGGTATGCATAAATGTTTCAATATTTTCATTACAGCTGCAGCTGAGTGGGCTGTGAATCAGTAAGCCCATGCCAGCAGGTTGCAAAGGCTGTGTCGCAAGGCTGGTGAGTAACAATCCTGCTTGTAGTAGTCATACCAAATAAATATAAAGGAGTAAAATGTCACCTGCCACTATAACAATGTGTATGGTTTGTACCGAATAAACCAGACAATATGACAGTAATAGTCCCATATAGGGCATATTTAAATAAAAATGTTACTGCCTGTCAATAAAGTTCTAAATCCTGGACTGGATGCATTTACTCTGGTATTGTTTGGCCTCACATGTTACATACACCGAGATCTGGTATGTGAATAATACTGCAGTGTCAACTGTTTTTCACACTGTGCTATATAAAAAATATATCTAGGAATGTCTGTATAAGAATGTTGTAATTACAATGTCAGACTGTACAACCAAGAGAGACTTAGACAGAAAACACTAAATTGTTCACTCTGATGAAACACAAATTGTTGTACTGTTAGCACAAACAGCCATGGTTTGAATCCTAGGAGTGGTAGTAAGCTGTATGCATAATCATGCCTCTCAACTGTACAGATTTCTGCAGAATGTCCAGATTTGTGCCTCAAATTTTTGGCCTGTTCCTCTATTTTCCTGGCAAATCACTGGGATGATCTCAGGATTGTAGTCACTAAATAATGACATACATTTGAGTTTCAGTCTTCAGATCCTTCAGGAAATGTATATTAACACAAATCCTGTTACTCTAGCAACTTTCTAAAAGTTTATAAGAGCAATATTTAAAATATGTCCCTATTTGTACCCCCAGTTTGTCAAGCTTTGTACAGATATTTTGCATTAGGAGGTTGAGAGGTATGTGCAGAATTTTAACTAGAAATCTGGGAAAATGTGTAGAAACAGTCAGGTAATGTTAAAAAACATTCCTTCCACAGGAATATCAGGTAACAGAAGTAGAATGTAGCTATATGACAGTTGAAGTATAAATTGTATACAAACATATCACTGCCCAAACCAAGACCATAGGGTATTGTAATACCTGTAGAGTAATGATTAGAGCAATGATCATTAAAGTTGTGAGGACTGCAAAGATATACAAGTTGTTAATTGACACCCCCCCCCCCAACATATCTGTAACAATAATCTAAACACACAAATCAATGGGCATATTTTCCACCAAACCTACTGTTGGGACATATATCCTGTTGTTCAGCAAATATTGAAATGTGTTTCTATTAATGTTCCATGTTGAAATACTATAACTGGTGGCCTGTTGCTATAAATGTAACCTGCATGCCATTGCAATGGCCACTGTGGTGCCATATTCGCATGTGTTCTGCTTGCTATGCAACTGTTCCAAATCTGTTGTTTTGGGTAAATGGAAATATCTATGCATGTTGTTATAACTAATCCTGGATTGTGTTGACTATTACTAATCCATGTATGCTCTAAAGCTGTCACACTATAGCACATTTGGGAAGGCCAGACCCAGTGGACCCACCTCTTCCACCTCATCTGGCCATGGCACCGGGCCCCCAGAATATATGAGACATCCACTGGCCCTGCATCACCTTCGGGTGGAGCCGCCTCAAAGGATGGGGCTCGTCCCCTCTGGGAGTGGGTGTGGACCGGATACTGTCACCCGAAGCCAGGTCAGGGGTTTGGTGCATAGCAAGCTCTGAAAGGAGTTTGGAGATCTTCTATGCCAGCTTGAGGGCTGCATGGCACAATTAGAGGGTCAACCTGCCCCTCCTGCTTAGCCCCCAGCACAGCCACCTTTGGAGCTGTGAAGGTGCAGTGGTGACTGCCCAAGGGTGGGAGCTGCAGTCCTACTGTTTCCATTTGAGGGCTCATGGGCTTCCAATTTCCAAACACCCCTCCCCATCCAAGGTGTTTACCCCACACATGTGTCATATACCACCCCTGTATGCTGTCTTGTCTGTCTTGTCTGTCTTCCTAACCAACCTACCTCCCCAAATACATCTACTATCCTTCCCCGACATCCCACTCTCACCTTAAAAAAAAGAAAAGGGCAATCTGTCCCCCCCCAAAAAAAATTTTGCCCCATACATAGCTGTCCATTTTGCACATGTGTCCAGTGGACACATGTAATCTGGTCTAATTGGCTTCACAACACATTATTGTCATACTCACCCCTCTTTCAGGGGTTTGAGTATCCAAATATACCTCCAAATACAGTATATATGCACAGCTGTTGCTGTAGAAGACATGGACAGCTATGGATCTTCCCCACACCTGTCCTGCACATCCCTAGATACTTTCGCTATTGTCTTTCCCTCTGTCTGCCCCCATTTTCACCACTTTCTTATCACCCCTTTTTTATTTTCTTTAAAAGAAATTTGCATGGGGGTAAGTTGGTGTAAGCTCTTTTAAGCAGTAGTAAGCAGGATTAAGCCTGTTTGCATGGCGCTAAGCAATTCCTACACAGATTAAGCACTTTTAAGGCTAACTGTAAGCATATCTAACCAGAAGTTAGCATTGCTTACCGCCACACAAATCCACCCAAACCCGCTTACAGCTGCTTAAAAGGGCCTCAATCACTCTGTATCCAACAGCCCTTGTTCTGCCCAGCAACAAAATAATCAGCCATTGCAAGTCTCAAACCAAGAACCTTATACACCATCGCCACAGCAAGCTACCACTAAGCCTTCTGATCTGCAGATATGAGCAATGTTTTCTCAAACATATCAGGCAGCACAGTCATTCAAGACTAGGGAAACTGTATTTATATATGTATGTGTGTGTGTGTGTGTGTGTGTGTGTGTGTGTGTGTGTGTGTGTGTGTGTGTGTGTGTGTGTATGTGTATATA
>NC_056725.1:336389926-336425461 GCF_019279795.1 Protopterus annectens
TTCATGTTTGTATTGTAAATCTAGGATATATATATATATATATATATATATATATATATATATATATATATATATATATATATATATATATAGGGCATGAGCATAGTAAAATACCGTTGCACATGTGTGTGCTAAACTGCATGTGGATATATTTGAATTATTGCTGTTATACACTGTGAAAGTTGCTGGTGTTACAGGATTGGTTGCATCATGCCCTTACTTAGGAATATGAAGTCAGAAACACAAATGGATGTTGGTATTGTACTGATAGCAAACAACGGAGAGAATGCCACTGATATTTCAGGGACAAGACCTTTGTGGAGAACAGACAAAACATAACAGAAAATCCTCTGGCCATCATGTGGATAGTCCCACAGTTGAGAGCTATGCAGACAGACTGCATTCCATGCAAAACTAGCATGTACACACAAACCCTATAAAACTAGCAGTATTCAATGCATATAACAGCAATACTCATACACTGTCCCTAGATCTGGCACCTTATACAACATGTAGTTGGCCTGTGTCCACAAGTCTTGTTGTAAGAGGTATTCCTACTTGTTGTCTGTAAAACTGCTGCCCCCACACATGAAAAATGTCTTCCATATAGGCAAGGTAAAGGGACAATGCCCACATGATATAGTTATTTATAGTAGTGGGTTGCTATGACATTGGCTATTGGAACAACTACACAGCTGCCTGCATGCAATTAGCAAGTGGGGAATAGCAATTGGTGCAGAGGCCATCACCTGAACATGAGCATCACCTGCAAAAGCCATGCTTCAACCTATTCAAACAAGCTCGATCCCAGTAGTGGAGAGAGAGAAAGAGAGACACCAAAAGCAAAAAAAAAATAGAAACCACATAAACAAACCCTAAAAATAAAAAAATAAAGAACAAGAAGACAACCTGCACACAGAAGGAACCTGAAGATAAACCAGGTATGTGAAACATGTAAGCATGCAATTGAATGTAGTACTTGGTTTGTAATAAGGGGATAGATGATTATGAAAGATGTATATGTGCCATCAATACTTGCTGTAATGATGTCCTGCTGAACAATTGTTATGTACATAGCATCTTGCTCTGTCTGCAGTGGGCCATACCTGTCAACTATACAGATCTTCACAGAATGTCAAGATTTAGCCATCATAGTGTTTGTTCTGTTCTTCCAAACATCTGTATTTGTCTGGAAAATAGCTGGAGATGGAAGTAATGAAGTAATGACAGACACATGAGTTTCAGACCCCACCACCTTCAGAACAGTCATGGTAATGCGGAATATATCATGCTACAAACTTCATAGGTTTGTAATAGGCATATCTACGATCTGTCCCTAAATACCCCCCCCCCAGTGTTGGGCTTTGTCCACATGTGATGCTCTAAGATGTGGATAGGTTGAGTCACAGCTGAGGAGCCTGATACACCCTGAGAAATGAGAGCTCACATATGGCAACCGCTGGAGTCTGTCAAACAGTCATGTCTGTGCTACTACTGGTCCAGTTAATGGGATGTTGCCCATATCCATATGTTACCTGTGAATATGAGTATTATACATGTTTGTATTGTAAATATAGGATACCTATATTGGGTATGAGCATAGTAAAGCACTGTTGCAGATGTGTGTGCTAAACTGCATGTGGATATATTGAATTAATAACATTCAACTGTACAGTGTTCCTCTGGACAATGTTCACAGTTGTGACAGATATCTGTAGTCACTTACACATATACTTGTGTTATGGCAGCTATATTAATACTTTATAAAAATTGACTTCCCTGTTCTGTCGCCCAGTGATGTGAACCAATGACCAGAAGTCCTGGTATAACAGGTTGAGATGTATGATTGAGCTGCAAGACTGTAAAGACAGTGTGCCATTATGACATAGAACACAAATGTATTACCCCTGAGCATGTGTTTGTATGCGTATATTCAGCTGAAAGACACAGAAATAATAAAATGGGTCACAAGCACTCCAGAAAATAGAATGTGCATGCTGCACATGTGTGTAATATCACTGTCACTGCATACAACAAAATAAAATGTTTATTGCTACTGATTGTTGCATTGCCATGACACTGATATGGGTATTACAGTAGGCATGCTTATCACATAGTAATCAGAGAAGTGTACATCTGTGTTATGACTCACATTCTATGCCTACCACTAACAGCTATATCAACACCAATATACACTGGATATCAAAGTGTACACACCCCTGCTGGAATGCCAGGTCTGTGTGCTGTATGCCAATGAGACCAGAGAAAGTCATGTCAAAACATTTCTCACCTCAAATATGACCCATAACCTGTACAATTCTATTGTAAAAGAAACAAGGCTGTTTCATGGAAGGTAAACAGCCATTGCCAAGTGAAGATGTGATATGATGTTAGAGTACAAACCAAGACAAATGGATGCTGTAATTATCTCAGCAGGTGTTTACACAACATATCAGTGTAAGGGTGTGCACACACATTCATCTGGCTTACTGTACTGAGTATTAATTTACAAATGTTTTCACAGGACAGGTTGTTATGTTCCCTATTGAACTGAGCAGGCTATAGGGCACATCACAGGTGGGGATTATGTTGACATGTGCTTTTGTGGGGTCATGTTCCAATTGCACAAGTACCATGCATTGTAACAGGGGTGTGTACACTTCCTATCCACTGTAGCTATATAGAATCAGCAGAACCTGACCTGTGGAACAATTATCCACCAATGATAGAGTAATCTCCCATGGTGGACAGCACCAAGACACAAGGCACATAATAGGTTGCTATAGTGGCTGTACAGGGACACATAGGTGTAGACCACAACTTGGAAGCAAGTGCACCTTTATCTGAGCAAGCATGTAGGTTCACAGGTGACTTCCTGTAAGGCTGACTATGACTAGAAATCAGACATCCAAACCATCAGGGCCATTTGCAGCCATGTCTCCACATATGTATGCAGTCTCAGAGCCAGTAACACAAGCCAACCTGTACTGGGGGCATAGCACACCTCATACACACATGCCATGAATACAGGCAACCTGCATCAGACAGGATAGGTGGGAACAGTGGCATCCTGTCCACAACATTAGTACAGGGGGATATGCACATCAACCACATTCCTACCTCCAACAATGGTGAGCATGGACATAATGCCGACTGATGGCAACAACAGCAAGTCTCCATGGGGCATGAGAACATCACTGTTTGCCTCCTACATGAACACAAGCATGTGCTCACAGTTCCTTTACACACTACAGTCAAACATAGACATGCCACCATCTACAGACCATCCACATGGAAGATGGCCACTGTTATCCCTCTACACAGAAATGAATGGTGAATAGTGGATTATGCCATTAAGTGTCCAACATTGGGAGAAGTGGACAGGTCAGGACTAGGAATGTAATGCAAAATGTCAAATCCATGATAGCTTACAGTGTTATGGATAGTCTGGATTATTTCCAAGTACTAACCATTGTTGATGTGCACATGGACAACCATATGAGGTCCTGTGACCTTTTTTCTGTTTATGTCTCCTAGGTACATTGCCCTGGGAATGTCTGCCCACATTCACAAATGTAGAAAATGATGCAATCAGCCAATACCTCATCATGCATCATGCCATACTATTCAGCTGCAGGTCCCAGGATCTGCAGGAGAGGACCACACTGTGGAAAGAGCTCATCCACGGGGTAAACGATGTTGGCCTGCACAACCGAAATTTTCAGCAGGTGCGGGATCGGTGCACAGATCTGATCTGCCATGCCCATCAGCATGCTGCTGCAGTTAGGAGGGACCACTTAGCCACAGGTGGGGGTCATGCCATCCAGCCCTCACTGACACATGCTGAGGAGATCCTCACCAGCCTTGGGGCACCTGCCTGCCAGACAAGCGAGCAGGCCAATGACAGCATTGTGGAGGTGGGTGCCACCCACACAATGTTCGAGGAGTGTGCAGGTAAGGTCCCAGGACACATTACTAGACCACTGTTGCTTATCCATTTTCATCTGTAAAGTATCTACATGCATATGTCAGATAAGATAGTTTGATACTGCAGTGTAGTAATGAACGATGTGCATAATTTCTAGTATTTTGGATTTGTACTGTTGATGCACTGAAATGCTGCACCCACCCTGTACCAATGTCACAGGTGTGGCTACTGACATTACATCTCTCACACAACTATGTAGGCCCCTCTGGTATACAACTGGGGCAGCAGTCTGTAGCTGGTGAGTATATAGTTGTTTTGTTCAGGTTTGCCAATACACTGGCCATGTTATGGCCATGGTATTTGCCATGCACAAATTTAACACACCTACCCATAATGTATGCTGTACATGTTCAATTATTGTTGCTGTTAACTGCACTGCATCACAGTAGTCACCATGGTGGCATATCTGAAGGGTATGTATAAGTCCTGCAATATACTTAACAACCTGTTAGTGCAAGATGGTGGACAGAGATGAACATAATGGTGAGACAAATGGCCTACTGTAGGGACATGTCTGAAACATTACCCTTATACAGTGGCTACAATAGTGTATACACCACTATTACAATGGCAACTGTTCCTGATCTAAACAATGGCAAATCAGAATATTACATTCCACATTTTTACAACCTGTAATGTGATCCTACCATGAGCAATGAATGTGTTATATGGAATCCTATGTCAGGACAACAAATATGGGGAATACATACCTTAACAAACACTGGAAACATATGTCTGCACACACTCCAAATAACATATTGTTGAAGCAGCTTTTGAGGTACTGACAGCATTCACTCTTCTTAAGTACACACCTTCCATCATGTACTGGGCCTCAGTGTCACATCAAGTAATGGTCTGCTGTCCAAGAAGTATGTCCATGACATTTGCCCACTCAAATGCAACAGAGGCAGCTGTGGCTTGCACACATCTTACAAACCATGGAATGGATCCCTTAACTGAAAGGTAGCACTCAGGAGTGGGAGAAGTAGCCTTACCTCACTATTTTATACACCATGACAAACAGTGAAGACAGCTATGTATGTGTGTATGAAGTATGGGACAACATTAATGTAGAAAATAAACAGATCCCCATCCAAGACAGATTACAAAACATGTTGCAAACTGGTCTTGGAGGCTGCTCAGAAACATGCAGCAACATTGAGGGACTTGCAGGAATGTCTAGCAAATACTGCCTGTGCAGTACCTGTGTTGACAATTGCCTGGAATATGCATAACTGCGGCCTATGGGTTAGGGTAATCAGATGGAAGAGTTGTTCCACAGGAAACATCATCCAGGGCTCTCTACAGGTAACATATGCATAATATCAAGTCTCCCAAAGGCATGTGTTGCAATGTGTAATGGTGTACTGAGACCAAGGCTGAAACCTACAGATAGTATTAATAAAGATACATGTGGTGCACAAGCAGCACCTCACTCCACCTCAAGCCCAACATCCCCATTTTTACCTTGCTCTTCATTAGCAGGAACTAGGCTGGTAGACATGCCATTCTGAATTTGGAACACTGCAAAATGACACTCATGTGTGGCCCATAGTTGTCAAGCATCTGCAATAAGGCTGAGGATGGGGAGGGGTATCATCCTGAAACACAACATTGAACTGAAGCATACATCCAAAGCTCACTAAGAATGGCTGTATCTGAGCACAGTCAAGGTCATGAATTATGCCAGACATAACCCTGACTCCACAGCAATAGTGAAAGCACTGTCTGACCTCCAAGGGCTGTACACATAAGCTGACCTTGCAATCCAGCAGTGTTGGGGGACACTTGTATGGTGGAGTGACCAAATAATGGCAAGTGAAAATGGGCAATGCTAGTATACCCCTTCCAGGAATTGTGACTGTTGTGGTTCACTTAACAGGTGTTGCAACAAACCATTGTGTTAAGGGTGTGCACACTTATGAAACCCACATTTTGTATGCATCTCAATCAGCATCTGCACAACTAACACATTTGTTTGATACTGAATTTGATTGCACAAGTTATATGTCACATAGGTGTGCGTAATGTTAACATATGCAGCATTATGGCCCCATTACATATCATGGAAGAGGCTGGCATGTCAACAAGGGTGTGTACACTCCTCATATCCACAGTAAGCTTTGAAGGTTGTCAGTGTAATCAGATTTTATTGTTCATACATGCACTGCTGATGATGAGATCTGCAAATCAGAGGTCAGGCATTAACTATTGACATCAGTCCTCATATCATCCCAGGTATTTGTCAGATAAACAGATAGGGGTTGTGATCAACAGAGCAAACATAACTGCCACACATATACACATTCAGCAATGGTATGTACACTCATGCTGTATGGTGCACAGTACATGCCAGGGTGCTGTACAGGTGCACAACAATACTGTGTACATGAGTGCTGTGTGTTCCAGGAGAAGGGGCATCACCTACTAACACAACTCATGAATCACATACATTTATAATGTTGGTAACAAGGATTGAGTATAGCTGCAGTGCATGCTGTTGAGTGCCATATGTCATGCATGCTGACTGTTGGGTAATGAAAGGTCTGTGTGATATCTGTGCCACCTCACAGTGTGTGTGTGTGTGTGTGTGTGTGTGTGTGTGTGTGTGTGTGTGTGTGTGTGTGTGTGTGTGTCTGCAGCTGTCCAACAAAGCCCTGTATAGAACAGACACTTGGTAGATCTGCATGCATACATACACACAAACATCACCAACACAGCTAGGGCAATCCTTACCTACATACATGACATCTTCACACCCCAATTGATAAAGAACCCCCTAACACACACATGATGTCAACCAAATGGCTCAGCCTAGGTCTTTGGCAAACCCACAACACACCCTGTGAATATGATGATACCTGTGCCTCATCCCTGTCATCCATACCATTGATGCAGGGACATGCTAATTTGGTTCTGATGCACAGGGTGAAAGTACTAAGGTTTAGCAATATAATGCTGTTTAACATGTTTTCAGCAGGAATGTTTAATGCTTACATGTCAGGGTGTGTAGCTATCCAGCCATGATGCATTATAGCTGTTATTAACACTGACTGATTGTGGTCTCCATAATGTATTCAGTTTGTGGTTTAGATGTCTATGTGTCAGCAGGATGTTTGCTGCTGTCCTTTTCTACAAGGGGTATAGCACTGTGGTGACACATTGATGGTGTCATATCCTGGGTACAACTGAACACCGGTAACAGGTCTGTATAAGAGTTACTGCATGTGCCTCATGCCTGATAGGTCTGAGGGGTGTATAGAGGTGAGTGCATGGTGGCTGATGTCAGCAGCTCTTCTACAGTGGACAATGGTAAGTGTACTGGGTTGCATACACCAAATGTTTGTGACTAACACACACACACACACACACACACGCACACACGCACACACGCACACAGCCACACACACACGCACACACGCACACACACACACACACACACACACACACACACACACACACACACACACACACACACACACACACACACACACACACACACACACACACACACACACACACAGAAGCTTTCATGTTGATGCAATACACAGAGAATACTGTACACATAGATGTACTTAATTTTGCAGTGAACTAATTTTGGCCTATGTAATTCCACCAAGACAAAATAGGCAAAACATGACATCAGTAAATATTCAGTCTGTCAGTTTAATGTCATTGATGATGGTTACTGGCAGGGTATATGTCCTCTTCCCCAATGTAGTGCAATCCTGGAGTTGGTGCTGGTGTGGGTGGCACAGCCCTCCACATTGGAGGGTGTGGGGTGGCATAGAACCATACATAGTATGATTAACAACTACTTAACCTGTTAACATAAACTATACATTATAACAACAGACTAAGTGGGGGATACACACAACAATAAACCCAATGAGGGTGGCTGTGCCCACAACAACCACACCCAACTATATATACCAACTCCAGTATCACTATACAGCTGTACAGTGGGGAAGAGATCATTTACACATCTACTACTATTTTTGATGGAATGAATTTCCACAAGATGATTCCTTTGAAATGTTAGCTTTTGCCAGTTAGTTCTCATGCAAATGATCTCCTGGGACATGTATTTTCTGCAAACTGATGTAGATCCCTTGACATACACACGCACATACTTGGCAACACTGAGAGTAGAACCCCTACCTAGGTACTTGTTGCTACTAATGTGTTTGGCCTTAATTGCACACACCACAGAGCATTTAGGATGAGATGTGTCCCGAGTTTCTTGTTAAGTGAAGAACATCACCATGCCTTGTACAGTATGGCAATGAGGGATGTAATGGGTGTTAATGAACAATACATAGTATGACATACTGTCAAATACACATTGACCAACACATAACAGTCATAGACACAGCTGACATACCTGGGTTTAGCAGTGCTAACTAGCTTGTCAGTGAGTCCATTCTGTTACAGAGAATGTGCACACAGCACATGCATCATTTGGCTGGATAGTGTAATCAGTTACCTGTATGGTTGATGGTGACAGTGGTCCTCATGCAGTGGACATTGGGACAAGTACTGGGGGTACCATGGTGTAAAGTCAATATAACGAGCACCCACACCCCACATTGGATATTGTACTCACTGAAACCCATGATGATGCTCTGATATACCCACAATCACACATTGACCAGGACTACAATACAACCCCCTTGTCTATCTAATCAGTGCTACTACAGGGATATGCATGTATTGCACATGCCACAGGGATAGTAGGGTGAAGGTTTGTCATGGCTCTCCTAATGTTAGCAACATCGCTATCCCTTATAATGTATGGTAAGGTTTATTGTATTTGGAGAGTGTGGCCTCAGAATGCTGTCTCCTACAAATATGCACACTCACACACACACACAAACTTGCCAGGACTCAGAGGGTAACCCACGCATATCTACCCATTTGTAGAACAGTGTTATGCTGGTACTGCAAGCTCCAGGTAGCCCATAGGATGAAGAGTGTAACAAGGTCCATTTAATGTCAATTACAGCAGCAGCCATTTCTAAGTATAGCAATGGGGGGGGGGTATAGTGGGTGAGAAGGCCCTCAGGGTATTATCAACTACAAGTTTACAAACACACAGACAATGTTATTCTCAGTAATGCACACTGACACATTTGTCAGTTCTGGGTTCCATAGGTGCAGGTGTTCCTAGTTGTGTACCAGGCTAATGTCCATGGAGAGATAAGAAGAGTAGGGGATGTGGGCACACCGGTATCATGCCACCTGACATTTGTCAGCAGGCCATCTATCAACTGATGCCACTTGAGTGATCCCCAGGGTGACAGTTAAATGCAACATCCAATCATCTGGTTTTCTCTTGTAGAGGGCGAGTGAGGTGCTCCAACTGACATGTATGCAACATATATTACATAACATGACCAGTGTCTGGGAAAGAGACCTGTACCCAAGCATGTTCTGCTGACTGTGGTAGTCTGGTTGAGGTATCCATGGCATGTGGTGCATACTGAGTGGGGTTTCCTAGCTGTGGCATTCATAACACAGCTGGGCAGACATGTCAGTGTCAGTCAATCATATATTGACTGTAAGCAGTCAAGATGGATACCTGACATCTGCACATCTGTACAGAGGGCAGACAGAAATCAGCTAGCCAACCGGTTATGCATTAGGTTGAAAGTTATGACAGATAGACATCTGGCACTAATAGGTCTGCCATTACTCCATGACAGCAGCCCTCAATGACATGTACTAAACTCATAGTAGTCTACAGTTAATAGCCACATATCAGATCAATATCCAGTAGCAAATACTTAACGACATACTGCTCACACACCAAGAACACGATAGTCAGTACTCAGAGTCCAGCTTCGCATGCAGAGGCGTATGGTTCCAGTACTACAATCTGCAATCTACTCTTACTTGGGAAAGCACTGTTAAAAGTAGTAACGTAATGATACAATACATGCAAGTGTGACTTCATATAACCTGAGATACTACCCATGTATGAAACACATACAAAGAGAAAAGACTGTTGT
The DNA here is from genome assembly GCF_019279795.1 of Protopterus annectens. NCBI lineage: Eukaryota > Metazoa > Chordata > Ceratodontiformes > Protopteridae > Protopterus > Protopterus annectens. The sequence goes on from NC_056725.1 coordinate 336,399,926, forward strand.
ACTAGCCATGTATACTCAGGTGTCTCATACAGTAAACTCACACCCCTTGCTACTGTAATGACAACACATAGAAGTTATGTACATGGAATTAAATACACTTATTAAATATGTCATTACCCTGCTATTTTATCAGACTGAAATATGATCACTGGTTACAAGGGCTGAGCTATACTTAGCAGGTGTAAGCATTGCTTAAATGTAAATGCTAAGCATATTTGCGCACTGGTAAGCGAAGCCGACATGGTGTAAACCCCTTTTTGTTTGCCCGTATGTTAGCACCACTTACCGTCATGCAAATCCATGTAAACGCACTTAAAGCTGCTCAGAACTGCCTTAACCACTCTGCATCTGACACCCCCTGTTCTTCCTAGCAACAAAATAAACAGCCCTTGTGGATCTTGAATCCAGGACCTTGTACACTATAGTCACAGCAGTTAACAACTAAGCCGTTGCAGCCTTAACAATGCATGTTGTTATTTCAAATATATCATTCAGTACACATGCTAAATAGTAGTGAACAACTTGTTTGACTACTACAATTGTTTAGTACCTGTAAGTGAAAATAGTGTTAAATCAGTCATGTTTTTATATCTAAATATATACATATCAGATAAATATGGTGGGATACATCTTGACAGGAATATACAACACTCATGTTTACACATAACAAGGATATGGCTATATATATATATATATATATATGTAGATATATGTATACATGTAGATACACACATATATAAGCCATGGTGGTGCAGGGGTAGCATTGTCACCTCACAGCAAGAGGTTCTCCCATTTGACTCTCAGCTGGAGCGTCTTCTATGTGGAGTCTGCATGTCTTCCCATGGTCGAGTGGTGTTCGAAAGACATGGGTAGGGCGTGTCTTTGTTGAAGGTTGGGTGTTGAGCTGGCTCCTCAGCACTGTAAAAATCTACTGCCAATCATTAGCAGACTGGAGTTCCGCTGTGGCGACCCCTAAATGGGAAAAGCCGAAAGAAGAAGAACACACACACGCACACATATATATATATATATATATATATATATATATATATGTATATATGTGTATGTATGTATGTATGTATATATATATATATATATATATATATATATATATATATATATATATATATATATATGGATGTATATATGTGTATGTATGTATGTATAGGTATATATATATATATATATATATATATATATATATATATATATATATATATAAACATATATATATATATATACGTATATAACATATGCCCATAACATGTAGTGTCGTACATGCCTCAGCACCAATAGTCACAACCTCTTAGTGGAAGGGAATGTAATATAAGCATTGCAGGTATAAATGTAGAATGTTGCTACAGTAATAGGGGTCTTGCCAATAGACATGTTGCGTAGGAAGTCACTTCGGATACTGACATATATGCCATCAGTTACTGACAGACATCATAAGATCATCATAAGATCATCATAGTGAAGTACTACACAAATCATTGTAATGATCCTGTGGAATGCAGCAGAGATATGATCAATAAATGTGGACAGTCTGACACAATCTGCTCAGTCGAGAACTCCTTAGTACAAGACATCTGGACCATCCCTGACAAACTGGATGTTTACAGCCATGAAAATGGGGATATCACAAAAATACCGGAATAGATAAACTCAGACAGTTGATGCATTCACAAACCCCTGTATGTCCTAACACATTTTAACCGGAGGGGCAGAGTTCCCAAGCCCACATACTTCCCACTAGTTAGTGACATACATCTTCACAGCATCCCACTGCTTTTTCAGAAATACACAACACTTATGGTGGCCAGGCAACAGTACATCTGACAAATATCTGGACATAACATCACACTAGGCAAATACACTGAGCTGCTAGGCATGTCACAATGCACTGTGTAAACTACAGGCAGACTGCCGCAACACTGACCAAGTTTCCCATGGGGGAATACACATGTACTTGAAAATGTAGCGGACACTACAGGCATGTAACAGCACAGAGTAACAGACACCCGTGTCAAAGTACATACCCACAACCAATCTCAACACAGTCACAGTCGCATTATGGTAAGCCTAATTAATAGTACAGTATATGGGCTGTGTGAGCAAAACCATCCTCATATTTGCCAATCACACACTAACCCTACATATACTGGCTGAGTACACAGTGTAGTCTGATGCCTGACCATGGTATGGGACATGTTTCAGTCTGGCCCAACTACCATATATGCTGATAGGGTACCATAAACTGGAGCAGCATGCAACATCAGATAGAACAGGAGCAAGAACACTGATATCTACCACAGTCTGTACACAAGCTAAGTAACATATTCACAATTCACACCCTGTCAACAATCACCATAAGTACACAGACCTCACTACTTTACAAACTACAACAGAATGTCAGGGGTTGTCCTGAAATATAAGGCCTACTATACATAACATGTCTAGCAGTCTGATATCTCACTGGCTTGTTATCAGGTATGATGTCAATAAATAATGATATATTATACATATGCACCTCTTACTGCATGACATATGGATGAAGGGTGACAGATTTGGGGGACAGAGGCACAGACACAGGGTCATTATTGACATATTGCTGCGATAAACTGAGAACATTTCTGGTGTAACAGGGTTTGATGTTACATATCTTTTCTGAGGGATATGAAGTCAATAACTCACATGGACATCACCATGTACTGACCGTAATCATCAGAGTATGCTACTGCACTTCTAAAGATAGGAAATGTGTGAGTAACATACCACATGTAAGACTCCAAACTCTAGCCAGTCTGCAGATAGGCCAACAGGTAAGAGTTTCCTCAACCACATAATACTGTCATGCCAGACATTAAGTCATGCAGAACAGCCGTAACCACACAAACCCTGTTAAACCAACATTACTTCAAATGTAGAACAGCAATACTTACATTCTGTCCCATGTCTGGAACATCCCCCTCTTGTTTGTTGGCCAGTCTCCACAGTGTATGTTCTAAGAGGTATTTTCAACTACCCTCTGTGATGCTGTTTGTCAGACACCCACATGAAGTCCTGCACACAGTGAAGGAAAAGGGCCAGCACTCACATGAAGTGCTTAGTTATAGGAGTGTGTTTCTATGCAATTGGCTATAGGAACGATAGCGCGGCTGTTCCACATGCAATTAGCAAGTGGGGGACTGCAATTCATGCACAGGCCATCAGCTGATCATGAGCATTACTTACAAAACTCAAGCTGCTTCCTATGCAAAACAGACATACTTTTCCACTTCCACCAGAGAGGGAGAGAGAGAGAGGGAGAGACAGAGACAAAGTAAGAAAGGAAGGGAGTAAGAGCCAAGCATGTTTGTGTATGATCTGTGGTTGGAGTGGAGAGTGGTATCTGTGTATTATAACGGTTGCCTATATTGTTTACTAATCCATACTGTCACATAGTAAATGCACATGGCTGCACACATTTATGGCTGAGGATTGTCTACAACAAACTCTACAGTGTTTGAAAAATGTTGGGCTTGTAATGTGGACATTGGGACATATGGGTCCTCAATATAATGATGTAGTAAAACCACATTATAATGGATCGTGTCATTACACAATCACCCCAACACCTACACAGGATACTGATGACACACACACAGGATACTGATGACACGCACACACAAACTCACTTGCCAGTATTGAATTTCATACCCCTCCCTGACTATGTATTGCTATTACAGTGTTGCACAGTTATTGCATGTGCTACAGAGCTTACATTTTGAAGAACTGTCCAAATGTATCTTTGAGGTGAGTGACATCAGCAACAGTGCTAAAGGTGGGGTAAGGGAAGTGTAGTATTTGTATATGTCCACAAAATCAGGTGTCAACAAAGACACACACACACTTTCTCAGTGAAACACACACATTATCACAGTTAGCAGAATCAAGATTAGAACTCCTACCTAACTAGCTTGCTATACTACAGTATTACACAGTTATCGCAAGTGCCACAGAGCTTATTGAGCTGAACCATTATCAAAGGGTTATTTCAAGGTGAATAACATCAGCAGGCATGCTAATGTAGGGCAATGGGAGGTGTAGTGTGTGAATGGCTTCAAAATCATTCATCTCCCCCCACACACACACACACACACACACACACACACACACACACACACACACACACAGACATGCACACATGGACAAACACACACACACATGCATGCGCGCACACACACACACACACACACACACACACACACACACACACACACACACACACACACACACACACACACACACATGCACACGTGCGCACGCGCGTGCACACACACACACACACACACACACACACACACACACACACACACACACACACACACACACACACACACACACACACACACACATATTTGCCAGTACTGAGATGCATAAATTCATTGCTTCTCAGGTGTGTAGTAGGTGAATGGGCCTGAAGGTTGTACAAGGCTAGGCAAAGGGAATACCTTGGCATCAGGCCACATGACAATAGTTTCCAGTGTGGCTCAGGGATGTAGTCCCTGGCGTGGTCCACAAGGGTGGGTATTGTATTCACCATCCACTCATCTGAGTTACTATTGTGGGTGGCCAGTGATGTGCACTGCTTCCCATGTATGTGATCTATACTCCATAACATGGACAGTGTCTGGGTTGTGCACATGTCTCACATGCATGTTTTTTGATGTGTTAAAGTGTACTTGAGATCTCTTGGGCATGTTGTGTGGACAGATTATTATCTTCTGATGTAGCATTTATGACCTCATTTGGTGAGACCTGGCTATGTAACTGAGGTTTTGCTTGCACCTACATTGACAGCATGATACAGGTATGCAGTGGAGTTAGTGGCATCTGTCCATACAGGGCATGTGTATAAGGCATGGTATTCCCTTTGTGGGTTATGTTTGCAGACTCTATTGTTGTTGCAGGTGTCCAGTGGGGAGCATAACAAAAGGGCCATTGTAAGCATTTATTTGCCTACTTCGGGGATGGAACATGGAGCCATGTTCTTTTACTTGCTGGATAACACACACTCAGTCAAGAGATGTAACATATCAAAGTACTTTCTAGTGTCAGTGGCACTGTTGTGGTCAACAGGCATGTAGTCCACTGCAATCACACAGTGGTTACTATATGTGAGGTAATATGCAGGGAACTACCAATATAGTGGTTGTTGCCTAGCCAAGTGTGTTTGTGTATGAGACGTGGGTGGAGAGTGTTCTCTGAGTATTAGAAGGGTTGCCTATATTGTTCACCAATCCATAATGTCACATGTAGGGCTATGGATTGTCTATACCAGCCTCTCCAGTGTTTGGCATCTGTTGTCCTTGTAAGGTGGACATTGTGACATATAGTAGGTCCTAAACATAATAATTTAGCAAAATCCACACCACAATGGATCCTGTTATTACACAATCACACACACACACACACACACACACACACACACACACACACACACACACACACACACACACACACACACACACACACACACACACACACACACACACACACACACACACACACACACACACACACAACACACACACACTTGTCAGTACCGAGATTCAAACCCCTACCTAGCTATGTATTGTTACAATAGTGTACTACATTTATCACAAGTGCCACAGGGCTTATAGGATGCAAGCTGTCCCAAGGTACTTTTAAAGTGAGGAACATCACCAGCTCTTGTAAATACTGGCATTGGGTGATGTAGTGGGTGAGAGAGCCAAAAAATAATTTTACCCTACACACACATTTACATTTGCCAGGGGTGAGGTTCAAACCTCTATCTACCAAGCTGTACAGACCATTATGTTACACATTTACCACATGCACCACTGACCTTACATGGCTTAGGGTTGGCAACAGGTACGTCTAAGGTGGATGATATCCTAAGGACTGCTAAAGTCAGGCTCTGAGATGTGTACTGGGTGCAAATGGGGCCAAAATCTTTGAGGTACACACATACATATGCACACACACAAACACTTACCCCAGATGAGATTGAAATCCATATCTATGTAGTTCCTGCTACTACATTGTTTCGCATTCATGGCATGCACCATGGATTTTACATGGATGAGAGCTGTCCACAGGTATCTTTGAAGGTGACAGCAGCAGTGCTAAAGGAGGGGTATGGGGAGAGTAGTAAGTGTGAATGTCAATAAAAGCATGTATTATCAAAGACACACACACTCTCACACAAGCAGTTTCACAGTTGCCATCTCAGGGATTAGAGCTCCTACCTAACTTGTATGCTACACTATACAATTACACAGTTATTGCAAAGAGCTAATATGTTGAAGAGCTCTCCACAGGTATCTTTGAAGGTGACTAACATCAGCAGCAGTGCTAAAGGAGGGGTAAGGGGAGAGTAGTTAGTGTGGGTGTCCATAAAATCAGGTACTATAAAAGACACATGCACTCTCTCACACAAACACAGTTTCACAGCTGCCATCTTGGGGATTAGAACTCATACCTAACTAGTATGCTACAGTATAGTATTACACAGTTGTTACAAGCACCACAGAGGATGATGGGACTGGCACTTCTACAAAGAGTTATTTCAAGGTAACTGACATCAGCAGGCTTGCTAAAGTAGTGCAATGGGAGGTGTAGTGACTGTGAATGGCCTCAAAATCATTAATTGCCACACACAAACACACACACACAGAGTTTTTCAGTTGCCATGTCTGGGATTAGAACTCCCTCCTTATTAGGTATACTATACTACAGCATTACCAAGTTATCACAAGCACCACAGAGCTCATGGGGCTGGCACTTGTCCAAAGTGTTATTTCAAGGTGACTGACATCAGCTGGCTTGCTAAAGTAGAGTAATGGGAGGTGTAGTGACTGAGAATGGCCCCAGAATCATTCATCTTCACACACATACACACACACACACACACACACACACACACACACACACACACACACACACAGTTGCTATGTTTGAGATTAGAGCTCCTACCTATTTTTCTACGCTACAGTATTACACACATATCACAAGTGCCACCCAGCTTATAGGGCTGAGATTTGGCCAGAGGCTTATTTCTAGTTTACTGACATCTGCAGGAGTGCTAACATGGGCAATGGGAAGTGCAGTGTGTGACAATGGGTCATAAATCATTCCTCTGGAAGCACACACACAACACTCAGTCACACACAACTTTACATTTGACAGGACTGGGTATACAAATGCTAGATGAATACTGATTCGTACTATTGTGTTACACAGTTATCACAAGCACCACAGACACTATAGGGCTGAGGGCTACCAAAAGCAATGTCTACAGCGATTGGCATCAGCACATCATGTGATATTGGCCAATTTGATGTGTGGTGGGTGGGACATGCCTTATGATGGAAATGTCTCTGTCACTGTCTGTCTCTCTCTTCCCCACATCTGTGTGTGTGCATGTTTGACATATTATAGTGTGTTGGACTTGGATATTTGTGAGTATTCCCTTCCAAAGTGTGTGCAAAGCATGAATGGTGTACAATGTGTGTGTGCACATACATCTGTGACTGACAGATATGTATAGTCCACTGCGTTGTCAGACATGGGCTTAATTTCTCAAAGTGTAGGAGCATGCTCAGTATGACCATCTGTATTGAGTGTGTGAATCCATTCCAGGCATGTTGTACTCCAGTCCAGGATTTGGTGTTCTACACCTACAGCTAGCAAGCTATTTTTGCAGGATATCTGAAGATAGGTTGACAATATGGAGTAACAATGGGTGAAAGATAGTGGGATACTATAACTATTGTGTCTGTGTTGCTTGTGTTATATGGTTGGTGTTAGCAGATATATTCAGACATATGTACTGTTTTACACTGTGATGTATTATGTCATCAACTACTGACAGATATGCTTATTTGCTCACAGTTATTTTCTGGGAAATACAAGATGAATGAAGCTGTGTCCAGTATTGTGGTCTGCAGCCTACATATGCTTGCACACTCGAGCTATTCTGGAGGGGTAGCTGAAGATACTTGTTGATGGGTCTGTATAAATGGTCCATTACCTTGGTACTGTGGTGGCAGAGGATCCCCTGCTTGTACATATATTGACGTAATACAATGGCCATATCCTGCTGTGGCCATACCTCTCAGCCGTACAGATTTACCCAGGTTACCCAGAGTCAGGGCTCATATATCTAGTCGGTTCCCCTTCACATTGTGGTTTACAAGCAGGTTTCTAGCCACCCATTACTGGGTTTCAGGCAGGGGTAGTATGGGCACATATCAGAGTTTTAGACTTCACACACTCCATGATGTCCATGCTTCTACACCCCCACTCTGTTATTCTATCCTCTTCCTAACATTATGTGAGTGATATCTGAAAAGTATACCTGCAGTTGTCCCTTCATCCCAGTGGTATTTAGGGGTTGGTCCACAGTTCATGCAGCAGGACATGGTGGGCATGCTACTGGGATTTGTCAACATGGCCTTGCATTTGTGTTCTGTGAACTGTGTTATGTTGTTAGTTGGATCTCCATGAGATAACATACACCGTCAGTACAGGTGAGGCACAGGTCTTTGACAGAGGACTGTAGGACATTTGGTAATAATGCAGGCCATCTGTAGCAGGCCAGTGCATACTGTCATTCCTACATTCCCAGGCTGCGAGCCACTAGATTCCCCTGGGGTGACAGGGTAAGTGTGCGAGGTATTAATGGCAATAAGTCCTGTCCATATTAATCCATTGGTCTGGATGTTGGCAGGGTGCTGCTTAGAGCTAGGGACTCATCGCAATGGGACACCTCTTCAGCATGCTGCATTCTGTGGGTATTTCCATACAGAAGTGGGGGTCATACTGTACTCATTCCCAACAGCAGGAATATAACCTATGATAAACCTGTGCCTGATGGTGTGGTGAGGTGAGTGCATGTGTGATATGGAAGCTTCTTGTAGCTGACTCACAGCTATACATGGGATATTCTTCTTATGCTGCCTTGTGCAGGAACATATGCAGTCTCATTACTTCATAACTGTGCCTTTTGTGGTCTGCCAGTGATTGGCCAGACTGCATCAGTATTCCATACTACACAGACAGCTAAGGTGTTGCTAACCTGTATGTGCAATTCCAAAGGCGTGTGCAGTTGACAGTTACATTTTATGTACTTTGTCTAGGGAACTTCCACCTGTGTACTGTATTTATGTCTAGGCACACATTCATGGCATGTCCATCTTTCAGACGGTGACAGATATTGACATCTGGACAGTAAGTATGGATGACTGCTGAAATGGGTATTGCTGAGATGCATTGTGATTGGCACTGCAGTTCTTGGAACATGGCCCTGTCATCAGCAATACTGGCCATAGGCCACCGAGACTCAACCCTCCATGTCTACATGCTGACCACTTCCACACAATATTGAACACACAACAACCTAACACACGGACCCCTGCATATTATACATATGCAACAATCTATCCTGTAAATTGGGCCAGATCAGGTAATCCGTGCTCCACTGTTATTAAACACACAATGACGTTACTGCATTTATACATAGGATTGTGGTGGAGGGACACACCTGACAATTTTAAACATTTGCTATGAATGTATTGGTATTTCATGTACTCTGCTGGCTTCCATTTAGTTTTGTATTCTGACATATCATGCAGACTTGAGGCATATCAGTAGAGTACAGATCTTAGGTTTTATTGACCTACATTTCAGTTTCAGACTTCTTACCCTTCCGAACTAACATAAAACTGCCAGACCTGTTGTAGTCTGTCTGTGTAGGTCTGGAGGGTGGCTGTTCACAATTGAAGGCCTTAGCACAGCCTTTCCTTATGGTCATCTACACCTGTCCTGCTGGCTGAGGCTGGTGTTGGGTATGTGAGCCTCACTGACATGCATGTGTGTGTCCTATGGACACACATTTGGGTCACCACATGTACTGCAGTTGGATTTGTCACCTTGTCTAGTACTGCCTACTTTGTTGACACCAGCATTTGTTATGGATTTCATGCTGTCCATATAGGTGTCCACTATCTGCTGCCATCCCTTTCAGTCACCTGATTCCCTTGCATTCTCTCATCCATACCATGGATACAACTAGCAGAGCATACTACTCCATTCAGCAACTGATAGGAAGAGTGAGTTACTTGTGGCTGTGCCAGTACTGAGGATGGTGCTGGAGGGCTGACTATGTTGGATGCACATAATACACTCCCTATACATGGTAAAGCACAGGTAGTGTCATGTTTGCCATCCACTTTTACTGTATGTGTGAGTCAGAGAGAGGTGTCATTCCCTGGGTCCTTACCGTGTCAGTATATGTGCTATGTGTTGCCTCTTTGCCAAAGCCTGGGCATACTGGGTATGCCTCCTTCTGCCTACATGGGCAGCCACAGGTTGTTCCACCTCTGAGACCCTCTGTGCCTGTGATGGCCTTGGCAATGGTGAGGGGCTGTGTGGCCCTGCCCTGTGCTGTTCCTGCTGCAGCTGTTTCCACAGGATCATATTGCGCAGCATGGCACATACAATGAACATTTGTGTACATTTACCTGGAAAGTACTGCAAGGCTCCACTGGATATGTCGAGGCAGCAAAACCCTGACTTGAGCATCACAAACTCACGGTCTATTATGATGCTACTTTGTGCATGTGCCTCATTATGGACTTCTTGTTCAGTTCTGTGTGCATTTCTGATGGTTGTCATCAGCCACAGCTCCAGTGTGTAACCAGCATCCTCCACTAGGTGGCCATATGGGATTTCCTCACTGGCAAATTTATGGTACAGCTGTGTCATATACCAGATGTGAGAGTCATGATAGCTTCCAGGGCTGCCAGCATACACATTCAAGATAATGCCCTGGGCACCGCACATGACCTGGCAGTTGATGGAGGGGAAGCCCTTGCGGTTTATGTAGACCCTATCCGGCTCACCGGTTGGTGCTTTGATGTGTATGTGCGTGCAGTTTATAGCACCCACTACCTCAGGGTATTCTGCTATTTGGTGGAAGAGATGCATATTGCTGGTCAGCGCTTCATGGATATGGAGGAAATATATGTGCTCACCGGCATGTGCTGACATGGCACCCAGGAAATGGTGGAGTACCCTGGATGCTGATGCCTGTGAGATCCCCATGATATCCCCAGTTGGCCTTTGGAAGGTGCCTGTGGCTAGTATTTTTAACCTTAGACATACCTTGGTATTCAATGGGATGGGTTCCCCTCTGTTGGTCCTGTGTGTGAGGCTCGGCCGGTACAGCTCAACAATTTGCTGTAAAATGTCTCTGTCCACTGTATAGCTCTCCACTATCTCCAGCTCATGTAGCTCCTGGTAGGTTACCCTGGGTCTGTACACTCTTCTTCTCCTCCTCACTGTGGGTTGGTCATCAGCATTCACATCCTCACCACCCTCACTCTCTTCCACATATTGATGTATGAGAGCAACAGCAGGCCCTAACATTTTGTTAGTTTTGTCAGGTAAAATTTCCCTGTCTGTGTACACCGGTGGTGTAGAGTTTGTGGGAAAAGCAAGAGTGAAAGGTGTTTGCATAGTTTATAGTAATGTACCGGGCTGGGCAGATGTCTGTGTAATTCTCTGATTCTGATACAGTTCACCTGCCAGCTATGTTAGTTCTCCTTGATTGCCTTCCTACTGCTGTTTTCCTTTCCCATTGCCTTCCCGTTTAAGCCCCGAGGCGCATCGTGCATACCCAGTGCTCAGATGTGAACAGAGCTGCTATTTCCTGAATTTTTTGGTTTAAAGCCCGGTGTACAGTGTTCACACCAGTTTAGTCAATGTAAACACAGCTAGGCAGTCTCATACACCCCCCCCCTTCCTTAGTTGTGCTTAGCTAAGGGAAAATATGGGCCACACAGCTCCAATAAGCTTATAGCATGCATGACACTCCCCCTTATGATATCATTTACCTCTTATACTTATACCACGGTGTTGCTGCACCTACATGGTTGGGTGCAAGCTAATACTGAGAGGAATTCTGTGATTCAGTATTAATCCCCTCATTTGCATAAAACAGAATGCTAATTCATAGTTACCACACTCACACTGGGCCTTTCCCCTTAGCAACCACTATTCCCTGGTATTGTTGTCTTATGCATGGCATTGACAATCATGTCAAAATGCTGATTTGGGTTTAAAAGCTTATTTCCAACTTTTTTTATATTTTTGGGCCGATCTCATTTGCGCACCACTGCCCTATGCTTAAACAACCAAAATCGGCCAAAAACAAAAAGTTATTTTTTATAATGTTTCAATTATTTCCCATGCCGATTTGGCCATTGGCATGCCTACTATATTGAATACATGCTTTCTTTGGACCTGTCATACCTCCGTTTTGTAATTTGCAGAAATGTATTCAGTTAGTAACAAAATACATTTCTGCAGGTTACACTATTCCTGCACAGACAGTTGCCTGCTTCCTGGATCACTAATTCACCTCATTTGCATGGTTTTCACCAGCAAATGGGGTAATTAGCATATAGCAATGGTGTCTGTGCAGGAATAGTGTAGGCGCACTCATGCATGTCCCGGAAGCTCGTTCCTGGATTGCTCGTTGGCTATATTGCATGCAGCAGCTCTTGCACTATTCCTGCACACTGTGCAGAGCTTGCTGAATCCTGGGGATGGTGTCAGAAGTGGCATGTCGAAAGGGCATGGAGTCAGAAACGGCATATCCAAAGGGAATGAAGTTAAAGGCGGCTTGGCTAAAATGACTACAGGCACTTGCTTAGATGCTGGTGGAATATGCAAGAGTAGATCATCCCAAAATGTGCAAACCTCACAAAACAGGTCAGAAACAAATTTCAGGTAATAAAACTTGCTCAGCACTATTCTTTTTGCATATTATGACATACAGAAAGTTTTTAATGATATTTGCATAAACCGATATGTACAATATTGATAAAAATATTCAAATTACTACAGAAAATGTTTGAAATAAAGTCCAAATTGCATACAATTAATAAAATAAGGGGAAAGGATGGCATTTTTCATGTATTTGCATGTTTGTGCAATGTTACAGTAAAGCTATTTTGCAAAAGTACAGCCATTGCAAGGCATATTTCACAGAGTACAGTCATTACAGAGCATATTTTGCAAAGTAAAGTATTCTGAAGAGTTTATTGTGCATTTGAATGTTGTTACAAGCTCAGAGAACTGTTTGTACATAATTTCAAGGGCCATATTTTCAGTGTGTTTGTGTATACTTTGTGGGCATGGCAGATGGATTTCAAAAACCCAGTGCACTTGTGTTTGATAGCAATATTGCTGAGGGCTGGAGAGTGTTTGAGCAAGAGTACAACCTTTTCATACAGGTTGCATTTTCTGATAAAGATGACCATACAAAGGCATTTATTCTACTTAATTTAGTTGGGTCAGAAGCTATAGAAAGAGAGCATTCATTTGTATATGTACCCGCTATCGATACAGGAGAGGGGAAAAAACATCATATTCTTGTACCGGCTGAGTTAAGGGAGGATGAAGAGTGCTTAAAATGTAAATTTAGAGAAATGCGTAACCCCCAGAAAACATTACTATGGAAGGGGTCTTATTTTACACAAGGGATCAAAAACCTGGTGAAACTTTTGCAGCATATATAACTGACCTAAGAAATAAGGCTAAAACGTGCAGATTTGGTGATTTAAGGGATGAGTTGATAAAAGTGTGGTAAAAAAGATGATGCTGTGTGAAAAAATGTATATGGCTCTTACTTGCTTCTTGCTTGGTGTGATGGATCTGCAGTGTTCTTAAGACACTCAGTCTTGCTGGCTGGATTCTTGCTAAAATTCAAAGTCTGATTATATTTGCATTCACAGTCTGTTGCATACAGAAACTTGCAGAATATACACTGATGAGAGAATATACTTTGCAGCATCAACTTTAAAGAGCAGTAACAAATAACTTTTTATAATAAATCAAACGAAACCACGTTGCAGCTTAAAAGTACTGTTCCAACTTTACTTCTCATATAGTACAGATGATGTGAGAGATATAACATTTACCTCAGAACACCAAATGTGTTCCTACCATATCCCTAAACAACTGGATTTATACAGCTCTTTATATACTCTTTTTAGTCATGCATAAACATATTTTGGAGAATTGCTTATCCTGTAGAAACAATACTAAACTTCCTTGTTTAACAATGTCTTGTAAGAGACCAGCTTTTCTGACAGTGTGAATATCCTGTAACAGTGTCCTGATGTCCATGTAGAAAAACATATTTTTGAGAAAACACATTGTCAGAGATCAACTTTTCTGACAGTGTGAACATCCTGTATTTTATTTGGATCTTTGTATAAAAACATCTGTCATCCTGTTTTTCCATGCAGAATAACATGTCATTGTTCTTAAAAAGCAGATTTTGCATTTTTGCTCTTACATACATCCTATTTTGAGTCTGTAAGGAAGAATGTCCATTCAGCAGATTCCTTTCCAAGCCATGGTCATTTAGTATGACTGCTGATCACATTTTACTTAAACTTTGTTTCTGCATTTAAGCAAGCCTTTTCTTTCAGCATATTTACAACATAATTAATTTCAGATTTATATTCATAAAATCTAACAATTCCCTCTGTTTTTAAACATACTCAAAACATTTTATATAGAAAACACAAGAAACAAACCTTTAGTTTGATACAACAAATCAAAATGCAATTTTACATAGTTAATACAATGATATTAAGTATTACTACCAAAACTGAATGTATTTAACAACTTTTTCTTTTGCAGACCATTCTGTGAAAATATTTTTTATCAGTTATGAGCTGTGTCTGCTTTAATGTTATTTTTTTTTAACTTGATCAATTTATTCTTTTGCAATCATAGAATTTCATTTATGACTTAGAACTGTTTCATTAACTCTTTGCAACTGTTGAATTAACTATAAGGACAATAACTATGTGCTACTGCAAGCATTTATACACTGTTGAAAATATACAGTTTTAATGTCATTTTAACCATCACATTGTGTTCATGTCTCTGAACTGCTCATTAACATCTTGGCAAAGTACTGAACTGGGCTTAGATAATAAATATTTGAAAGCAATTATTTTACTGGGGTAAAACCAATGATATTACAACTTGACAAATTACTTTTAAACTTATTACAATGTATCCTGATCAGTATGTATTTACACAGACCCCGGGATTCATGAAGCTCGGCGCAAGGCCGGCGTAAGGCCTGCGCCGGCGGTGCATGGAATAGCCGGCGCAGTAGCGCCATATACATATTAATGAGAGTGCACCGGAATCACAGACACGTGCGTAGTGTACGTGAGCGAGCCCAGGTAGGATGCGTCTGGAGGCGTGTCTAAGCCGGCATGAGGTGAGCAACCTAATGTGCTGACAGCCACGGTCCGCCCACAATAGTAATGGCAGCAGCCAGGTCCTGTGCAGAATGAAACGCACGTACAGTATGCAACATAGTCCCCGTCCCAAATTAACGGAGAAGCAAATAGAAGCCACGAAGGCATAAGTGTACCCGTCCAAGGAGCAAAGGATACGCATAAGACCGCGTTCGTCCGCAATGCACCGTCAGTGTTTACACTCAGAGAAGGTGTACAGCCGCATGTCAGCGCCGCACCGACATAGGAGCAGCGACTAAGGTCACCACCTGTCCCACTTTGGTTGTGGCAGTCTCTCCATGGCCAGTTGTGTCCCAAAAAACGTATTAGAAATGGCTGATGTGCTACGATTGTAGGACACAATGATATCCCGTATTTAATGTAATGGTAGCATGAATTGGTTATTTCTGTAACAGAAATACCTAAATGACACAAGAAACAGAATAAGCAAGCAAATTGCCACAACAATAAGCTTATTATTTAGGCAAACAAGTGAAGTTCTATGCTATATAGTGACCGTTTGTATGTGTCGGCCTGTAAAGTCAGATGTGAGTCCCGGAAATATCCCAGATCGGAAACTGTAAAAGGTGGAAACCCCAGTAGCGACATGGCCATGATCATCAGGGTTACCTGCTGTCCGAATGTGCCATGGACAGTCCCTGACTGGACAGTTGTGTCCCTGCAACAATCGTAAAAATGGAAAATGACCTCCGATCCCCTGTCAAGAAAATTCACGCAACATACATGTAATAGTAGCATAAAACATATACATCACTATATGAAACACAGACATGGCACAAGAACATAAATAAGGAACCCAAATGCTTACAGAATAAGCTTATAGTATGGCAAACAAGTGAAGTTCTGTCAACTGCACTAGCCGTGGGTATGTGTAGTCCTGCAAATTCCGAAGTTTCCACATAACATGCCCCACTATGGGCATTGGAAAAGGTGCCAACCATAATGGTCACAAGCAGTAGTGACAGTACATAGCCGGGTAGCTGTGCTGACATAACAACAGTAAGGAAGCAAGATACCTCAAACACAGGCAAACATGTGCATAGCAACATATCCCACACCCAGCAACGTCTCTGTTGCATACACTGGATGGTGTATGATGAAGTGTAATATCCAGAATCAGAACCCATGCATTCGGATGTACTACACAATAGCATCATTGTACATGTCAGTCCCACCCATGTATACCTCTGCACCCAAACCTGCTAGCATCCGTGTGCAGCTATACAACCACACACAATGTGCATACCTGAACTGTGGTAAGATGTTTGTGTTAGTCAATGCCACGCGGGCAAATACGTACCCACATGTCACCAACCCACCGCAGGTACAGATATGTAAATGGCTGCATGTGAATGTGTCAGCAGAATGTGTACATCCCGCATGTAGTATGTACCCGTCCAAACCATCTAGGTTTGCATACGACACGGTGCACATAACTGTACACATGTGGACAAGTCGGGTCGTTGGACCACCGCATCGATGATTATCTATGCAGTGAAGTCGATCACATATAGCGGAACAGGTGCATACCAAACAGGACGTCCTAACAGGGTGCTACAGGCAAAGAAGGGGAAGCTGGGACATCACATGTGGAGATTAGCGTAGCTGGATGGACAAATACACACGGTCAAGGTAAAGGACGGAACAACATGCATATGGCCGGATGGATGATGTTCGTAAAATATATAGAAACACATATGAAGTTCCAGTTTACACTCGAAATACTATATAATGCATTGAATTGTACCATACAATATGGCAGTAGAACTAAGCCTGCATGTAATTGGTGAAGCCAAGCTGTACTGTGATGGAATTCTGAACCTGGCAGTAAGCAGTACAGCAGGCTCATGTCTGTCATCATTAATTATTTGCTGGGTTACAGAACAATAAATGTATGTACATGCATAACAGCACTCCTTCCCCAGAGGAGGATGGCCTTGTGAGCTCTATCGAAGATAGCAGTACAACTCCTTACCAGAGAGACAAAGCAACGTATTAAGAAATTAACTGTCCACTGTATCGTAACAGTCTAGGGTCCTTGAAACAGCTACAATCACAAAAGGATACTGTAATGTACAAGGTGCCTTGCAAGGCTGTGTTATTCCCATGGGAAAACATTTTAAAAGCACGACCCCAGCACCCACGTATGTATAGACTATTGTGGACCATAGTGATGGAAATGCCCTGTGACCGACCACGTCAGTAAGGTGGGCAAAAGCTGATTGTAAACACTATATAAAGAAACTGCTTACTGTATAGAGTCAGACAAAACTCTCATACTTGGACTGTATATTATTTAGCCTGCCTGTGTACACTACTAAAACTTTCCGAACCCGAGCCTCCTGTGTTATCGGCTGTCACTTAGAAAAGCCTACTGATAACTCCAGTCTGGTTGTAACAACTTATTTCACATTGTGATCCTTGTGTATTCCCTTGGTAAGCTACAGGTCAGAGTGCATGGCTGGTTAGACATGTACGCTGGAGAATATGCATAAATGGTTCTTCTTGAATGAAAAGACCTCCGACTGAATTGTTGTGTGTAAAGAGGCTGTTTACTGTCTGATCTGTGGCTGAAAAGCGGAAAACTGGATCCCAAGAAGAAAACGTGCAGCCTTAAACAGGAGGCCCAGGTAAGGAGTGTCTGCCTATTTGTGTCTATTGTAGATCAGGGACCAGACTACATTCTGTTTCTGTTAACAGTAGTGATATCGGGTCGAAGACCTACCCACATACTGTTAAATCTGAACATAGGTCAGGGGAACACACAGCAGAGTAAATAGTGATTGTAGACACTACAGTGGATACAGGGAAGGAGACACACATGTTATGACAGAAGGGTACGTAGCAGTCGTGTAGAGGATATGGGAGATTATTGAAGCAACAGATCATGTGATCCGCCTTTGACGGGTGACGTGAAGAATATGCAATCGCAGAGAGCACATAATGTGAGTTACGCAGCAAAATGGGGTAATAAATATGACATTGATGGTATATTACGCAAAATATCGTTACTGAAACATTGTAATCCCTGAAAATTTGATGCATATGTTCCAAGGTAAACACCTGTTCCACCCTGAGAGGGATAGTCCCTCTCTGGCCAGCCATGTCCTGTAAACAAACCGAACAAATGTCAAATGTCCTGATATCTCAGGACAAACATTTCCCAGATATATATCAAAATGGTAGCATAAAACAGTAAATTTGTATGTGGAACAGCAAAATATAATAATAAACAGAATAAGCAAATGAAATGCTACAACAATTGGTTGCTCTCCTGGCAAAACGTGAATTCCTGTCCTATGTACTGGCCGTGGGTATGCATTTTCCAGGCAAATTACACGTTCCGAACACTAATGTCCCACATTGTGCATTGGAAAAGGTGGCAGCCCTAAGATGTGCAGGCGACAAAACAGCGACAATTGGGTATCCGTCATGCACATCGGTGGACTGAGGTAGTGTACCGAAGGGAATAGAACACTACAAATGGCTAAGCATCATACGTACACAGAGAAGATCATAATACAGTAGTACCGATAGCCCCCCACAACCCCCTACCACCTCCGATACCACATCCAGGATATTAAGCGGGAGGGCAGGCTAGTCCCCACACATTATCCTGTGGCAACAGAGGTAGCACAACGAACAAATGTAATAGAAGCTATTGAAACCACATCCCGAACATGTAACATACCTAGGGACACCCGAGTAAGAACACAGTACTAAAACAGAGTGAGGATATCTGTCAATTAATTGAAGTACCGAACCCTCATGCAGGACAGGAAGGCCAGGATCCAACCCCCGTAGCGTATAGACCGTGGACACCAGAAGATATCTGCAAAGTCATAGAGGGAATTCCCCATCCACAAAGTAATCGCTATTCACCATGCAATACCCCTGTATCTCCTGATCGGAAACCAAAAGGGGAATGGCAGATGGTACAGTATGTACAAGCTGTAAATCATGTAAGAATACTTAGGGTAGCGTTGGTGCTAGACCCACACACTATATTCAATGCTATGAACATGCCACAGAAGTATCTTACCGTGGTACATATAAGCTATGCTTACTTTGTAATACCTATACATCCACATAGTCCGTATTGCTTTGCATGTACAGTCACGGTGACAGATACAGCCATACCCGGCTATCGCGGGGCTACTGTGAAAGTACAACGATATTCTCACAGGGGATGGCTAGCTACATTCCGGTGTTAACGGGGCCAGTCAAGTTCTACTTTATTTGGATGATATTCTGCTTGCGGCCCCTACCCAGCAGCAATGTATGGAAGATACAATAGCATTATTGAGATAATCAGCAGAACAGGGACATAAAGTAAGCAAGCATAAATTGCAACTACAGAGAATACAGGTCAATTACCTGGCATATCTGGTATCCAAGTAGGGTAGAACATCACATGACGATAGGAAGGTAGCAATATAATAAGCACCCAAGCCAACTAACAAGAAGGGAATGATGTGTCTGGGCCGACTAACACTTGTTAAATCTGGATACCAAACAATGCTGTGGAATCCGCTGTATTGTTTGCCTTAACCTTTAATACACCTATGGCAGCACAACACATAGTACACGGATTACAGTAGCAGAAACAGCGTTCTGCAGACTAGAACGATTGATAGCCTCAACAGCTGTAGTAGGTCTCGTGAATAATCATAACACATGTTGTCAGACCGTAGATTGTAAGCGGAGATATGTGACGTCAGTCTTGATGCAACAGCAGGGAAGTAAGCAACGCTAAATAGCTGACTACTCATTGCAGTTGGACACTGTGGCATGGTCAGTGCCACATTGTGTACAGGCAGTTGTTGTAGCACCCATGGCAGTACAGGCCCCGGCCGTAATGTTACTAGACCACCCTCTCACTGTGAGAATGTCTCATGCAGTTGCGATCAATCTGCTGCAAGAGAAGATAGCATTCCTGACCCATGCTAGACATTTGTCATGTCTGACCATACCACTGAGTCAACCTCACATGGTGATTGAACGTTGTACAACATTAAACCTATCAACGTCACGTCCGACACCTGTGTATGGCACACCACACAGTCGCCTATACGAAATGGATTAAATAACTACACACAGACATGATAACACTGATATACCCTTAGATGATGCAGAGGTGACAGTTAATGTGTACGGATCATGTAGACAGAGTCCTACAGGAACGAATGAAGTAGTTTATGCAGTAGTTATTGATAATGACATTGTAGACGGCCAAACCCTGCAGCATAACGTGTCTGCTCAAGCAGCAGAATAGATAGCTTTAACACGTGCTTGTACTGTAGCGGAAAACTGATGTGTGGACATATGTCCCGATAGTCATTCTGTTGTCTGTGCAGTGCATGTTTATGAGCAGCAGTGGAAGAATAGGGAATGATAACATCCACCGGTAAACCGATTAATCATGCATACGAACCTGAATGCATTAGACTACATGCAGTTACCCACTGAAGTAGGTAATTGTAAATGTGCAGGGCATAGAAAGCAACAGGATAACAGTAGGAAAGTTGAGGCATGAGCTCATGCACCTGCAAAACAAGCAGCGTCACAGTTGGAAAGTGTCTGTGTGAATGAGGAATGACAAACCTCAGACAGTTTAGATGTAGAAACTGTACAAACAATGCAAACAGCAACTACGAAAGCAGAAAAGCCGACGTGGTTATGACGAGGAGCAATCCTTGAACACAGACTGCACATATCCACAGTGAGAAAGCCAATATTAACGTCTAATATATTCAGATATGCGGCTTTGTGGAGCCATGGGTAGAGACATGTCTCAACAGGGGATGGTACATTTGGTTAACAGAATACCCTAACATACGGAATTACGAACCACATACAAACCTCATCAGCACCGTGTCCCGTTTCCCGTAGCTATCATGCACAGGAGTATTTAAACCGAAGGGAGTGAGTTTACCTACACCACCATAACCGTTCCGTACTATTTGTATGGAGTTCATACATCTGCATAAATGTGAAGGGAACAAATACTGTTTAGCGATTACACATATATATAATCAAAATGGGTAGAAGCATTCCCAACCATTAATCCGGATGCAGCAGCAGTGGCAAAGGTGCCAGTAAAATTAAGTATCCCTAGATCTGGCATGCTGTAAAGAAGCTACAGTGACAATAGAACACATGTAGTTAACCAGACAATCACGCTACCTGGGGGATTACTTCGTATTACCATGAATGTCAATTGCATGTACAACCCACACTCAGCACGACTGCTGGCGCCGTAGAATGGGATCCCGAGAAATAAGGAGAGGAGTTTGGTGGGTGACATCCAGACGAGTTACATGAGCTGTCTACCTCTAGCATTGCTGAGCATGACAGCAGTTCCAAATGTAAAGTGCTGCACCCACTTCGAAGTAGTATGTGGAATGGCATATCATGTGCCAGAGTGGAAAGCTGTCATGCCTGCAGAGCCGGAGGTCGATGACTCAGTAGTAGGTGACATGAGAGGATTGTTAACTAGTAACACTGTTCTTCAGTTAAAGTCTGTTACAGATAAGAGCAAACGAAGACGGAAGCATAGCTGACACCAGTATCCTGTGTGTATGTCACTGTTATCCAAAGAACATTATTGCCAAGTGGACAGTGCGAATGTCTGTACCGGGTACTGTTGTCAACGCCTACCGCAGTAAAGTTTGCAGAGAGGTCGTCCTGGGTCCACCTCACATTTCTCAAACTGGTAAAGGATATCAAGTCTGATTGACATCTTGTAGCTGATATACCAAAGAGCCCAAATCACCCGGCGAAGACTGTATAACAATACAAAGCAACCCCAAAGACATTTATGTTTGCTGTCCTAATGATTATACACCTATTAACCATGTTTGTGTTTACGTTACAATTTCCGGGACATTACCTGCATATAACTACATGGATACAAATACTGATACGTGATGAACTGGCCACAGAGTGTCTTCCACACTTCAACAGATACCTAGGCATGATGCGTGTGCATATAGAGACTAGGAACACATTAAATTGCTGTGTTTGTACTGCCATACCTACATCATATGGAGGACTTCCAATGCATGTTGTCCCCTTGGGGATAGATTGAGACTTGTGAATATCTACACTTTGATACAGGTTCTGTGAGATCACAGGACAACATGGCAATGTACTTACCTGTTACACAAAAAGGAATTGTATGTTATCATAAACATGATACAGTTTCAGTTGGTGGGAGTATTTGTAACATAACTGTGTCTTACGAATGTCATATAACAGCCAAAGATCACAGTACTACTTGTAGCACCATCCCTAATTTGTATTGAAACATCATGAGAACAATGTTGAAGGATGTGCAGAAACATCCTGAATTGTATAAACAGTCCTCTGTTAGAGACAGGAATTTGTTACATGCAGAGGTAACCCGCATCAGTAATAAAGTAGAATATTGTTATGTTGTTTGTGGGAAATAAGCATATCAATGGTTACCTGGGAATTGGTCCAGCAGTTGTTATTTGGGTTATCTGGCTCCAGTCACATGACATACTGGACAATTGCCTGTGGGTGCGAAACGAACTATAACACATATAGCTCGAAGAACTGGGAACACAGTTGAGAAACCTACTAATCCAGTGGGTGAAATGGAAGCTGTTCTGACATGTCAGTCTTCTGCAAGAGATAAAGGAATATCGATTCATATGGACTTCAGTGACAGCGTCACAACCTGGGCTGGAACACCCCCAGCTTCTGGAGTAGTGAAATCAATCAGGGAACAGAGGAAGTTATCAAAACCTGTCGGAGGAAGGATGAATGTGACTTCCCGCTCCTGAACATGTGACTGATGAACTGGATGCAATGAGAACTGTTGTGTCACAAAATGTAATAGTGCACGACTGCACCGTGGCGCTGAGAATTGGTACGTGCGCGCTTACTGAAGAAGATCGCTGTGTCCAACTACCACATGAAGAGACCAAAAGCAACGCCCACCTACAGGTAATATGGCAGGTGTCATCCATGGCGGAACCAGGCCCAAACCCACTGCCGAACCATTTCCACAAACCATTGGGTGGATGGGGTCAGTCATACTGAATATCATGATTGCCATTTGTGTTGTTCTGCTCACATTGGGAGCATGTGTCTAGTGCGGATACTGTGCATGTAAGTATTAGTCAGGGACTCTGGCGACATACCTGTAACCGAGACTATGTATCAAGACCTGTAGTGGTATTTGTCAATAGAAAATGCAATCCTACTTGCAATGTACATCAAATTACTTGCCTAGTTAAACGTTCCACAGAGGAAGACGCTAGGGAATGAAATAATGTTGTATATGTTTCTGGATAGAGTAGAAGCAATCAAAGGAGGGAGAATGTTAGCAAAATACATATTTAAACATAGATATGACGTGCAACTTTAGAAGCAAATAGTGTATAATGCATATTATTCTACCTGACAATATAGCAGTACAGCTTCTCATGCATGTAATTGCTTGTAGTGTAGCTGCAGTGTGATTGAACCCTAACCCTAGCAGTAACCAGTGCAGCAGGTGTATGTCAGTCAGCATTACTCATCTGCTCGGTTACAGAATAATACATGTATGTACAGGTATATCTGTCATCCTTCCACTGAGGAGGATAGGCTTGTGAGCTGTAACACAGAGTACAGCTGCTCAGCAGAGAGACACAGGAACCTAGTAGGACACGGAGTGAGGACTGGATATGAACAGTGTTGGAACCGTGACAGAGCGGAATTTACCAAAGTACAGTCTAACTGAATATGTGGCTCGCAAGGTTGGGCTATCCTCATGGGAAAACATGTAATAAGCATTACCTGAGCACTGTTGTAGGAATACAATGTTCTGTACTCTAGCAATGTAAATGCCTTGTGACTGGCCACATCATTAATGTGTGCAAAAGATGATAGTATACAGAATGCTCATACAGATGTAACATGTATAGAGTTGAACAAATGTCTAAACATTTACTGCATACTCCTTTGCCTCCTGCTGCACAGTAGTAAAATGTTATTAATCCCAGCTTCCTGTGTTACTGAGTGTCATTTTGAAAATACGAATGAGTGTTACAGTTTGATTTAAAGACTTAATTGACAGATGTTTACGTTCTAGCATGGGAATAGGTCAAGCCAAACATCACAATGTCCATGTGTACCACATACACACAGCCAGTAACACGCAGTAGTAGTGCATGAAGGCATACACGACTGTGGGAATAGTACAGGACATATGGCACGTGCCAAGTGCAGATGCATGACACAAACCCCAGGATGGGTGTCCCTGCAAAGAGGAACATGTGCCAACTACACCTCCCACAGATGTACTGGCAATAAAAACACATGGCAAACACACAGACACACTATTGTCCAACACATGACTGCAACGGAGCCTGGTCAAACACAAACATGAAGCATGCACAAACAGGGACTTGAGTAATGTTTGCCTTAACACCCCCCCATAGGCCAAAGAAGAATAGAATGGACATATGCATGTAATGCTGTGAAGGATGTGTGGTAGTCCTCAGTATCACAGTGTTAGGGACACAGATACACTGTCATCAACTGTGACGTATGTGCAACGTACACAGCATACCTGCATGTAATACAGAGGACAATCATGTGCCACAGAAATATACAGTGGCGAAAGAGTATAGTGGATAGACAATTGTACATGTGACAAACTATGAATATAGGTTCACACGTCCATAGGTACAGGGTAGGCCATCGTCCCAGGCCCAGCCATAATACTACACCATAGTTAGGATGACTTTGCCAACCTTCTGTGCTTCAGATGAAATACCCATGATATTGCTGTATCTCCGTCAAGCAGTGATAATGATGTAATCCCTGGCCTATACCTGCAATTCTCCATCCAATGGACAACATAGCTGCGAACAAGGCTAGGAAGGATGTCTGTCTCACATGTACTGTGATGTACATCCACAGCATAATGAGTGTCTGGGTGATATATGTGTCA
The DNA here is from genome assembly GCF_019279795.1 of Protopterus annectens. Classification (NCBI taxonomy): domain Eukaryota; kingdom Metazoa; phylum Chordata; order Ceratodontiformes; family Protopteridae; genus Protopterus; species Protopterus annectens. The sequence continues at coordinate 336,425,276 of NC_056725.1, forward strand.
CCCAAACACATCCCATTAATGAACGTGACAAGGTAAATGTCACCTGCCCTAGTGATTCTGAGGGATGAGGATACAGTAGGTGAAGCATACACATGACATATGGGTTGACATGGCCTTGTATGTCAGGCACAGGTCAACACTAAACAGCAGGTATGTGACGTGATGTGGCAGGGGTCCTACATGTGG